>NC_044031.1:498110605-498230307 GCF_901765095.1 Microcaecilia unicolor | reverse complement strand
TCACTGGCAGTCTAACAGGATGGGGGTGGATAGGTGAGAGACAGGGAGATATGCATGGAGACAGGAGGGTGACAAACAAGCAGTACATTTCTATGGTTTTGTTTAAACTAGTTTTTGATAAACTTTACCTTCTATGTTTGTGGAATGCCGAAGAGAAAGGGGAAATCGAGGGGACCTCTTCCTCCCAAGGTGGAAACCCCTTCTCTTCGCCAAACATCGATCTCGGCATTCCTGGCTTCTACTCCGACGGGTGTTTCCGCTGCCGGTGCTGGGGAGAGCACCGGTTTGGAGAGTGAGTTTTCACTCAGCCCAGCTGGCCCTTTGACTCCTCCATTCCCGCAGCCGACCGGAGTATTAGTGCCGGAGAAAGTGGATCCTAAGTCTCCGAAGGAGAGGCAGACACCAGGAAGTCCAAAGAGGCGCGGGAGAAAATGGAGGAAGCCCAGCGTTCTCAGGCAGCAGAGGCGATCCCGATGCAAGATCTTACCGCGTTACAAGCTGAAACAACTTTATTGTTGGGGGATACAGCCTCTGATAAGACCGACCGAGATTTCGCTGGAGACTATTTGGACTGCGCTGGAAAGCCTCCACAAGGTCTGTTTATCTTTTATTTCTGTGTCCCTGAATAATGCAACATAAATAAAACTATGAAAACTGAACTAGAGACTATTTCTGCTAAACAATTGAAAATGGATGGAGAGTTGAGAAAGTTAAGTGAAGTCCAAACCCAAATAGTTGGAGAGAAATTGATGACCATGAGAAAAAACGAAAATTTAGAAAATTCTTTGCGAACTCAAAATTTAAGAATTCTGAACTTCCCCATGAATGACTTAATATCACCGAAAGAGATGTTCCTTAAATTTTTGAGAGAAGAGTTTAAGTAATCTGAACAAATGTATCCTCCTGTTCATAAAATATACTATTTGCCAGTTAAACAGGAATTGTTACAAGAACATGAACAAGGAATTCAAGATCAATCAAAAGACCAAGTAGAGGGCTTGGATTTAACTACTTTTCTAGAACAATCCACTGAAGAGGAAAAAAAGAGATCCACATTAATTGTGAAGTTTGCCTTCCTCCAAAATAAGGAAGCTTTATTGAAACTTTATTTTCAGAGAACTAAAATAGATTTCTTAGGAGGGAGAATTCTTATCTTTCCTGATGTATCCAAGTGGACAAATGCGTAGAAAGAAGTTTCTGGAATTAAGACAAGATGTGACTTTACTGCAAGCCAGATTTCAAATGCATTTTCCATGCAAATGTTTGGTATTATACAAGGACAAGAAATATATTTTCTATGAAGTTGATCAACTTTCTGATTTATAAAGGCCAGGAGGCAATCTGGACAATCCTCATAGTTATGGGTCCAAGTAATAAGTGAAGCCTAAATTTTTGTTTTACTATTTTTTTTATTTATACCAACTCCTCTTGGTTAATACTTAGGACACTTGGATCTCAATGTGTGGACTAATTAGAGCTATGAGTTAACTGAATTATATGTTTAAAATATTACCTATTGAATCAAAGTGTACCATATGCTCTGTAATATTTCCTCAAAGATATTTATCTTTGTAAATCAATGTTTAAAATGAATAAATAAATAAAAAACAAAATTATAGAGCACATCCAAGGACATGGATTACTGAGACCGAGTCAGCACGGCTTTTGTGTGGGGAAATCTTGCCTGACCAATTTACTTCAATTCTTTGAAGGAGTAAACAAACATGTGGACAAAGGGGAGCCGGTTGATATTATGTATCTGGATTTTCAAAAGGCGTTTGACAAGGTACCTCATGAAAGGCTACAGAGGAAATTGGAGGGTCTTGGGATAGGAGGAAAAGTCCTATTGTGGATTAAAAATTGGTTGAAGGATAGGAAACAGAGAGAGTGGGGTTAAATGGGCAGTATTCACAATGGAGAAGGGTAGTTAGTGGGGTTCCTCAGGGGTCTGTGCTAGGACCGCTGCTTTTTAATATATTATAAATGATTTAGAGATGGGAGTAACTAGCGAGGTAATTAAATTTGCTGATGACACAAAGTTATTCAAAGTCGTTAACTCGCAACAGGATTGTGAAAAATTACAGAAGGACCTTACGAGACTGGGAGACTGGGCGGCTAAATGGCAGATGACATTTAATGTGAGCAAGTGCAAGGTGATGCATGTGGGAAAAAAGAACCCGAATTATAGCTACGTCATGCAAGGTTCCAAGTTAGGAGTTACGGACCAAGAAAGGGATCTGGGTGTCGTCGTCGATAATACGCTGAAACCTTCTGCTCAGTGTGCTGCTGCGGCTCGGAAAGCGAATAGAATGTTGGGCATTATTAGGAAAGGTATGGAAAACAGGTGTGAGGATGTTATAATGCCGTTATATCGCTCCATGGTGCGACCGCACCTTGAGTATTGTGTTCAATTCTGGTCGCCGCATCTCAAGAAAGATATAGTGGAATTGGAAAGGTTGTAGCGAAGGGCGACTAAAATGATAGCTGGGATGGGACGACTTCCCTATGAAGAAAGACTAAGGAGGCTAGGGCTTTTCAGCTTGGAGAAGAGACGGCTGAGGGGAGACATGATAGAGGTATATAAATAATGAGTGGAGTGGAACAGGTGGATGTGAAGCGTCTGTTCACGCTTTCCAAAAATACTAGGACTAGGGGGCATGCGATGAAACTACAGTGTAGTAATTTAAACAAATCAGAGGAAATTTTTCTTCACCCAACGCGTAATTAAACTCTGGAATTCGTTGCCGGAGAACGTGGTGAAGGCGTTAGCTTGGCAGAGTTTAAAAAGGGGTTAGACGCTTTCCTTAAGGACAAGTCCATAAACCACTACTAAATGGACTGGGGATAAATCCACAATTCCAGGAATAACATGTATAGAATGTTTGTACATTTGGGAAGCTTGCCAGGTGCCCTTGGCCTGGATTGGCTGCTGTCGTGGACAGGATGCTGGCTCGATGGACCCTTGGTCTTTTCTCAGTGTGGCATTACTTATGTACTTATGTACTTGCATACCTTGTAAATAGCAGATTTTTGCCTGCAACAAGCAGAGACTGATACATACTGCTCGCACTGGCCCCAAGCCTTCCCTCTGACGTATTCCTGCCTATGCGGAAACAGGAAGTTGCATCAGTGGGAAGACTGTGGGGCCAACATGAGCAGTGTGTATTAGTTGCTGCTCGCTGCTGGTGAAAATCTGCTATTTAAATGGTATGCGGGGGAGGGGGAATGCTTGAGTGACCCTATGGCATGCAGGCGAGAGAAAAGAGACCAAATCACTTGTTGGACAGGAAGGTTCTTCTGCCCACCCATCTTGGGTCCAGGCCCACCCAAAATTGGGTGTCTGGCTACGCCCCTGCTGGGAACCAAGAGACCCAGGTTCAAATCCCACTTTACATCTGGGCATTTTACTGTGTGAGATCTCCTGAGCTGAATAAATATTTTGTAACTTCTTTACATTTGACCTGCTCCTTGTGACCCCTTGTATGTTGTCTGCAGACCGTACCTCTGCTGTGTTCAGCCCTAGTGGGTTGGGCAGATATGACACAATCAATTATACAGAAATCAGAGTCCATCAACATATTCTTTACTTTCAGACCTTCTCATCTCTCTTCACTTTACTGTCCTGGGGCCCACGTCCCTTTTATGAATATATATGCAAGTGTTGCAATAAATATAGTCTATTTACACATACCATGACCTGTTCAAACCTTTTTTTCATAATGTCTGGTAGAATTTGCTAGGGTTGCATTTGTTAGTAACTCATATAAGACATTTTTCTTTACAAAAAGTCTTAACTCTTCCTTCTGTTCCACAAAAGTGAGAGGAGCACTAGGTGAAGGATGATGGAACATCTAGAACAATTAGAGAAGGTAGTGGGTGAAACACTAGTGAATGGTAAGTGTGCAACAGGAAGACAAGAAAGCCTATGAAAGATGAATAAATAAGAAGAAAAGCAACAAGACTGGAGATGGAGCAATTAAATCTGCATATATTCAGCTTTCTGGATAGCACAATATTATGCTCACTGTAGAAGCCATGCACTCAGACATCTACGCCCAGCTCCACCACGAGCCTTTCTGCATTGCCTCTGGGATATTGGATTGGAGGAAGACAAGAAAGAAAGAGAGAGAGAGAGAGAGAGAGAGAAAACATAAATATGTTGCAGGGGCGTATCTGGACTCTGGCGGTAGGGGGGGCCAGAGCCAGAGGGAGGGGGCACATTTTAGCCCCCCCCCCGGCGCCACCGATCCCCCCCCGCCATTTCCGGACCCCTCCCCCGCCACCAATGACACTCCACCCCCTCCCGCCGCCGCCAAACCCTCCCCCGCTGCTGTCACTTACCTTTGCTGGCGGGGGACCCCAACCCCCCGCCAGCCGAGGTCACTCTCTTCTATGCAGGCTGCAAGTTGCAATGCTTCCTGTTCTTCTGAGTCTGACGTCCTGCACGTACAACACGCAGGACATCAGACTGAGTTCCCAAATTCTGAGTCTGACGTCCTGCATGTTGTACGTGCAGGACGTCAGACTCAGAAGAACAGAAGGCGTTGCAACTTGCATCCTGCACGGAAGAGAGGACTTCGGCTGGCGGGGGCTTGGGATCCCCCGCCAGCAAAGATCGGTGACGGGTTGGTGGCGGGTGTGCGGGAGGGAGGGGGAGGTGGAGAGGGTCAATGGTAGGGGGGTCCAGGGCGATATCTGCGGGGGCCCAGGCCCCTGTGGCCCCATGCAGATACGCCCCTGTGTTGAACATATATGTGTGTGGGAATCAGCCTGTAAGTTTGGGACTATGGGCATGTAAGAAGGAAACTGTGTGCTTGGGGGTAGGTGGATATTTATTAGAGAGATAGAGATATGATAGAAAGCAAAACTATGTGAGTAGAACCATGGTTGATGTGTAAGTGTGAGGATGGTTGGAATAATATCTTTTCTAAAATAAAGTGCATGGGGGGGAGGGGGGACATACTTGGAACCAAAAGTGATGAGAGAACTGTGGGCTGATAACTGACATCAGCCTTCCCCTGGTCTCAGACAGACTCCAAAGATAATACCCCTCACTGCCTCCCCCTCCACATGTCCTCGGGCTTGGGGAGTGTGCAATTATAGTCCATGGAAAGTGTCAGCCTTTACCATGCTCCTGCCCAAGCTGGCCACTTGTAAACCGCCAATCTGGCATGAGCAGCAGCACCTTCCAGCAGGAAAATTCAGCACATACTCTGTTTCATACTCTGACAAGTTTTGTGACAACCCTGCCCTGTGCATGGGTTTCCATGGTAGCAGGAACTCTGTGTGGGAGGAGGAGGAGGAGGAGGCAGGGACAAAACATCAGGCTGAAGTATGCTGCAGGTTAACAGAGAAAGATCTTAAATCCATATTCTCTCTCACGGAACAAATTGAGGGGTCTTTACTAAAGATTAGCTTGAGTATCTGCAGCAGGGCCCATTTTATTCCTATGAGCTCTGCTGCAGATAACTCAAGCTAATCTTAGTAAAAAGACCCCCCCTGAAATAAGAAAGCTGCAGCAATACGAAGAAAACAGAAATGAGAAACATCAAAATAAAATACATTTAGAGATAAACTGACACAATTCAAAGTGAGGAGAAACATTTTAGCTGATAAAACACCATCAATTAAAGCTAAAACAGAAAAGCTCCTCGTAAAATTTATATGACGATACCATAGGACTCAACAGAGAACAGAATGGCCGCCTGCATGCAAGAACATGCAAAGGAAAACATCAAAATCATATAATGGCAGGAAATTACAAAAAAGCTGGAAACTAGATGAAGAAGAGCCCTGGCCTTGACCAAGAGCTAACTTTGGCTAAAGCAGCTAATATTCCTCCTCGAAGTCTGGGCAATTTGTTGAACAAAAAGCCACAACTAACACCACATCTAAATGGAGATCCAAGAGACAATCCACAAAAACAGAATACATGTAGGTGCAGCTAGAATATACAATTGCATAGACCCCCCCCCCCCCCCCCCCCCACCCAACCAGCAGCACTTTCTAATAAGGAAACACAAGTCAGATATGTAAGTCCCTTGTTGAAGGAACTCACCAGCTTCCTGCTGGAGTTAGAGTTAGGTTCAAAATTGCATGCCTAGTGCAGAAATGTTATTACCGAGGTATACCACAATAGCTGGTCAAACTTCTGGTTCCTTATTAAACAACACAAATACTGTGTTGATTTTAAGCTCTTTGAGCAGGGACTGTCTTTCTTCTTGTTAAATTGTAAAGCACTGCGTACGACTGGTAGCGCTATAGAAATGATTTATAGTAGTAGTGTTTGGCCCAGATGTGATTGTTACTATTATCCCTCTTATCAGAGATTACTTAACAACAACTAGACAGGAAGCGTTCTGATAAGTAGTCCTTCATTCAAGGAGCTCTGTTCCATTGGAAACTAGGGAAGAATCAAATACTTTTGTTTTTGAAAGAAATTGGAGAACTTCAGGCACAGGCAGCTCCTTGTGACTCTGGGCAAGTCACTTAACCCTCCATTGCCCCATGTAAGCCGCATTGAGCCTGCCATGAGTGGGAAAGCGCGGGGTACAAATGTAACAAAAAAAAAAAAATGTTTGGTTATTTGCATAAAACTTATGAGTGTAAGGAAAAATTAGGATACAACCAGGTTAGGACTAGGACAGATGAAATAGACAGACTGCGAAATTTCAGGTGCTTTGCACTTGCTGGTAACTTATATGCATAAGTTAGGCCAGCAAAATATCAGGCATAGCTTATGTATATGAACCATGATGCAGTTACCACTTTTACATTGTAAGGGTCCAAGGTTCATCTCCCCAGCAGACACTCTAGCACAGCTCCAAGTGTACAGTCCTTCAGGTGTTCCCAGGTTCAGTCCAAGTCTCTAACTTTGGCCAGGCCAGGCCAGGCCAGGTTTCTCTCCATTTATTTTTACCAAAGCAAATAAATAACTCCAACAAACAGAAATTTGTAATTCTTGGTCCATATACCTGTCCAGCCTACAAGGATGGTAAAGCTTAGGCCTCCAGTCTTAAGAGTTCTACTGCTACAGTTCCCACTCTTGTGGGGCCAGCAGCCCACCTCCCATTCCATAGTTCCTTTGATACTGTGGCTTCCCACCAGGCAGCAACCAACACTGTTTATGTTGTATATTTACAGGTTTCCTATTCCATCTCCATTCCTGCTTCTGGACTTTTTATTCCTTCCTCCAAATACTCCATGGCTTCTGGTACTTCAGGAGCTCATTACCCTGTTTCTGCTGCTCTCCCTCCAACGGCTCAGCTGTGTCTGTTTGAAGCTGCCCCAGGGATGGCTCTTCCCCCCAACTTCCCCATGAAGGCATGCATACAGTCTTTTTTTTTTAAGACAGGGATATTGGGTTTCCCTCTCTGCCAAATGGGGTAAAATCAGTAGTTAACAAAGTGGTATGAGCCCTGAGCCTCCCTTCCAAGAGTACGCACTAGCTTTTCCTTTTCTTCAATCGCTTTAAAGATGTTAGTCTTACAGACCTGTCAAGTCTTCTGCTTTCACAGGTCATCTCCTGCACTCCCGCTAGGGAACCGGGGTCTCCCGCTGAACAGTCTCTGTTTCCAGTGACAGCAAGAAATGCCTTCATTAAACATCATCTCCTTCTTGTGGCAACAGGAGATGATATTTACAAAGGCATCTCCTGCTGTCACTGGAAAGGGAGGCTACTTCTGGTGCTCCAGGCTGCAAATCGCAGTGTAAAGGAGCAGAGCTGTGGGTAGTTTTTGGGTGGGTTATGGGCGGAGCAGTGGGCAGTTCTGGGCGGAGTTATGAGCAGGCTGGGCAGAGGCGGAGCTATAAGCACACTGGGTAGAGTTATGGGTGGGCTGAGTGGAGGTATGGGCAGAGTGGGCAGAACTATGGGTAGGGCCTAAATCTCCTGCTCAGAAGGCTGACCCCCATGTCAGCTCTGGTCTTAGAGCTAGGGTTTGTTTTACTAAAAACCTACTCTCTAAAGGAAGCCTGTGGGACTGTCTCATTACAACATGTATTCAGCAGTGCCATTTAAATGTCTGGTACCACTAAGTATAATATGCATAAGCTTAAGCACTGGTACATAACTTTGGACAACTCACAGGCCAATAATGAGTTGCCAAAAGGTGAAAGGGGATTTGGATTAGCTCATACCTTTCAATTATGTTCAAGACATGTTACATTCAAGCACAGTAAACATTTCTCTCTTACCTGCTAGTGTAAAGATAGATAGATAGATAGATAGATCGATAGATAGATAGATAGATAGATAGATGATAGATAGATGATAGATAGATAGATAGATAGATAGATAGATATCAAACAAGAGTTACCTTGTGCCCTCTCTGGCAGGAGGAGGAGGTGGTTTCCAGCAAGGAGGTTTAATGACATGAGATGCATGAGCCTATCTGGCCCATTACCTGGGCTGAAGCCAGTGGGCGGAATTTGCTGCCAAATGGTTTGTCCAAAACAATAGCCACACTATTGAAAACAATAGCAAACTTGTGAGGTATATTATAGTTTTACTAAGCTTTCTAGGTTTTCCATTCTCTCTGTTAGGAGGGGATCGGGGGGGGGGGGGGTGGAATGTAAGAGGGGTTGGGGGTGATTTGGGGCGTTTTTGAGAAGGGGGGGGGGATTATATTCAAAATATTGCTGTCAGTGCTCCAGAGCTTGCTTTGTTAACAGCAGTAATAAACTCTACATTACACCTAAATTACAGTTTAAGAAAGACTTCTTAAAACATGGTTATTCCAAGAGGCCTATGAGACTCATTAATTGCTGTATTGTTCTTAGACCAGCATGTTTTTAGATTTTAGTTTAATTTTAAGGTTTTTTTATTGATTTGAATTGTTTGTTAATAATTAATTATGTATGTTTTGTAGTAAACTGCCCCAGGATGGAGTGGGATATAAATCTTTAGATTGTGAGCCTCAAGGGACAGAGAAAGTACCTGCATATAATGTGTACAGCGCTGCGTACATCTAGTAGCGCTATAGAAATGATTAGTAGTAGTAGTAGTAGTGTAAAGTAAGTAAATAAGTGTTCTATTGACCGCAACAACCCAGAGGGTTCAGCGTGGTTCATAAAAAGAAAAAAAAAAAAAAGAACAGGCAACCCTTGTATATCATAGAGGCCATGACAGGTGCAACCATACATATTTCTAGTTTTTTATTTTACTAAAGCTATTTGGCTTTTCTTGAGCTGGGAGCAGACTGAGTTGCAAGACAGCTATAAAGTGTTTTTTTCTGAAAACTACCCTTTTAAGTCTGTGGTTTGACATTTGGCCTATGCTAACTTGTGATAAGTTGCTGGTCAGCAACTAAGAGCCAGAGACTCCTATAACTAAGGACACCTGCAGTATCCAGATAAACAATTAGAAGAAGTAAGTGGATGTGGGTAAAATTGTAGCTTTAGCAAGAGGGTGGAGTCAGTAACATGGTAACTTTAATCATTATCTAATGAAAACTTATGTTTATGTGCATGACGGGCCCTAACTGTCAAAGAATTAGAAGGAATAAATGATAGAAGTTGATGGAACATGCTGGAACATCACCATAACAGGATACAGAATATCTTAGAAAAAATGCATATTCCATTAGGTAGGAAGGGTAATTATAAAGAAGAAAGGAAGAAAAAGTATTTAAGAGGAAACAAACTGAGGATAGCGAGCCTCAGTGTGTCTACTAGCAGGTGGACATAGTGACAGCTCCCAGGGAAAACTCTGTTTTTATTTGCTACATATTATACTGTTTTGGGAGTTTATTTGTTACTATTTCAATAATTACTGATTGGTTTCTTTGACAATTTGAATAAACATTTATTATGTCTAACACTTATTTAGTAGCCAGAGTTTTCTTGCCTGGGGGGACAAGGGTCCATCCTCCAGAAGACCCTCCAGAAGGTTAATCCTTTCTCAGAGGCAAGACAGAGGTAGAATACCCTGTGAGCTAACAAATACCAGTTTAGAAGATGCAATTCCTTATATCAATATTAATAAAAAAGCAAAAACAATTCCATATTACATTAAACATTTATTAAAAAGGAAAGTTTTTAAAGCTTTCCTAAAAAAAAGCAAAAGTTGAATCTTCCTAATGGCTAAAGGGATAGAATTCCAAATGGCTGGTGCTTGATAAAAGAGACTAGCTGAAAATAGACTCTCACATTTTAGACCATGAGGACTCAGGACATATAGCTGAAAATTATCACACAAACCCTATTCCTAGTGGACATCTGTACCCAATTGGACAAATAAGCCAGAGCAGACCCATGAAAGATCTTAAATACTAATATGCACATTTTAAAGAAGCTCGTGCCTCTACTGGCAACCAGTGAAGGTCTATCACAAGGGAGAAACTCTGTCATTTCTATGGGTTCTGTAGAATACATAATACATGGCAGGGGAAGAAAGTGACAATTGAGGAGGAGGAGAGAAAGATAGTGAAGAAAGTAGCTGGCGGGCAGGTGGGAGGGGGACAGAAAGGTGTGCCAGCTTCGTGCTTGCATGAGTCTGGCATGGAGCAGGCACGATGGGAGAGAAAAGCGAGGAGCTGATGAATAGTGCAACATGTACAACTTAAAAAAGGTGAGAGGATGCCTCTCGTGGAATGAGTGCTAATGCTGGCCGGAAGTGAGAGCCGATGCCCATCATTAAAGCAAAGGATGTTTGTGCCATGATCATTAGAGGGTAATTACTGAGTAAATGCTGTGTGTAGACAGTTAGTGGTGGTGGGTGCCGTGGATTTGTAGCCAGTCCCTCCAAATGTACAATGATTACAATTTAGGGCCAATTACTACTCTACCCGATGAAAAGGTATTCTATTGTGATTGCTCCTCTGTGTACACCGTATGCTGCACAGCTGGCAAGTTTCTAACTATAATTGAGATAAAAATAGCAATGAACAATGACAATGTGGATGCAGCAGCTGACAGTTTGTTTTGGACATACCAAGATGGCAACTGCTGAGAGAACTGACTTCAGCCTTGTGACATCATGCTGTCTCCTATCATTAAACCTCCTTGGTTGCCAGCACTGGGGACGTCTTGGGGGAGGGCTTCAACAGCAAGAAGAAGGGCATAGAATCTTGTTATGCAGTCCTGCCGGGTCTGGGAGGAGCCAGCAGTGAGAGAGGAGAGCTGCAGGCAAGCCTGGGAAAAGAAGAGCTGTAGGTAGGCTCCCAGAGAAAGAGAAACAGGCAAGCCTGGGAGAGAGGAAAGTAAAAACTGCTGGCTGGATTCCTGAGAAGAGAGTGAGAGAGAGCCCTCCTGACCCGAGGTAAGCTCTGGGGAAGTGGAGCAGTGCAGAGAAGCCTGAACATTGCAGGAGGGACTGAGAGTAGAGAGCAAGGGAAGAAAGCAGGAGAGACCGAAGTATACCTGGGGTAGGAAAGGGAGGCTAGCAGCAGATAAGCCTGGGCAGGAAGAGGGCGTGACTGAGAAAACAGTAAGAGAAGGAAGGCTTCAGGGAAGTCCCAGACTGGGAAGAGAAGCAAAAACAGCTGAGGCCAGCCTGGACAGTGTGGGCAGGAAGAGAGAAGAGAGCTGGTGTGTGCTGAGAAGAGATCAGGACTGTGTTGGGAAGTTGCTCTGGGCTGGGAGCAGCACTGGGCCATGAAGTGCTGCAGTCCTGGGCAGTGTCAAAGAGAGCCAGGCCAGGAAGTGAAGCTGGGGAGAAGCTCCAAACCTGTGAGAGAAGCCCTGTCTAAGTGTCTGCCAGTGTGAATGCCTGCCGTGTGAAGAAGCAGCCTGTCCTGAAGAGGAAGAAGCCCCACTCAGAAGAGAGCCAAGCCTGAATTGAGTGCCCACACCCAAAGAAAGCTTGCAGTGGAGTGTCTGCCAGTGTAAGAGCCTGTACTGTGAAGAAGGAGTCAGTGTGAGAGCCTATCAATTTAAGTGCCTGCCCTCAACAGAAAGCCTCCACTGTCAGTGCCTTCAACTAGCGGCCTGCCTCTAGGATGTTCAGGTTAATTGTCTGTCAGCCAAGTGTGGTTATAGAATGGATAAAAAAGAAAACAAAGAAAGGGGGAATGTGCTGGGAGAGTTAGATAGGAATTCCCCTAATTTATCCTTTTATTTAAATTCAGTTAGTTCACAAGGCTCTGTTGCCAAAGAAGATACAGACTGAAGTTAGGGTGCATACACTGAGGACAGGGAGTCAGGGTTTTCTCTTTTATGAGTCAGGATAGTAGGTACCCTGGAGTTCCTGACATGAAACCTGAGGAGATGTGCATGTGGAGACACATAATATACCCCTGCAAGACAGCTGAATGTTAGCAAAGATTAATGTAACAATAATATCATTGTGTGCACATTAATTTATCTAAATAAAAACATTTCAGATCTAAATAGACTAACTACCAGTACACACCCACCGTAAAATACTTATCTGGGGGAAAACTGGGTGTGTGAATCTGATGAAACCTGTGAAGGAAAATTAATATTTGAGAACAAACAATCAAGATTCCTAATGGACAGAATTGGAATTACGTTAAAGCAAAAGAGTAGCTTTGTGTACTTATCTGATGCTGTGGTCCTTGAAAGCTGCTGGAAAGCAACAACTAAGTTTTGTACAAATCTTTATAAAATACTAGCAGGAAACTGGTAGGAATCTTGGCTAGATTGAGCCATGTGTCAGCATGACATTGTGCTGTTCTGGGCCTAACCTGAAAGTTAGTGTAACTAGGCCTGTGGGAGATATTGCAGGCAGCTCTGACCCCTGGTGATATCACCTGCCTGATGGAATTAGTTTGCATGGGTAGTCAGACAATATATCTTTGAGAACTGAGCTTATACACACCTCCTTGGTAATCAGAAGATACACACCTCCTTGGTAATCAGGAGAGAGCAGATCAAACAAACCAAATCATGACACAAGAAGGTGCTGGAAAAAGAGAACATTCAGACACACACAAAATTTCTAGTCCTGGATTCATTTCTCAGAGGCAGTGGGGTTATAGCACAATGTAACTAGAATAGCTCCCCATCAAAGGTAGCTGCCTCTGAAGCTCAGAATCACAGGTTCAAGGAAGACCTCTCTGCATCAATGGGGGGAGGGATCAGGGATTATTTGAAGTGGTCTAATGTTTAGTGCAGTGGGTTGTGGACCTGGGGAAGCATGTTATTTTTTCTAATTTTTTTTGGATCGACGTTTTAAATATAGAGATTCCAAAAAGGATCAGGCAATGAAAAACAATGACGGAGTAATTTCTAAACAAAGAAACTGAAGAAAATGTAACAAAATGCACTTATCATTTATAATCCACTTCACAGAGGGGAAGAACCCAAACAAAGAGAAAAAAAATGACAAGAAATGTATCCCCATAATAAAATTAAAATATCCCCCAAAACCCCAAGCCTGGCACAAATCAAAAAGAAGAAACATGCTTCCACCCAGGGGCTAGCCAGACTTCGGCGGGAGGGGGGTCCAGAGCCCGAGATGAGGGGGCACATTTTAGCCCCCCCCCTGACGCCACCAACCCCCCCTGCCATTGCCGACCCCAATGCCACCACCAACTTTGCCCCCCCCTCTCCGCCGACAACCCTCTCCAACCCCCCCTCCCGCCGTCAACCCACCGTTGCCTACCTTTGCTGGCGGGGGACCCCAACCCCCGCCAGCTGAAGTCGTCTTCTTCCTGCAAAAGGCTTCCTCCTTCTGTTTCTGACACCCTGCATGTTGTACAAGTGTACAGTTAGAGTAGGATATGGCCCTGGGTCCCCTTCTATACAGTCCACTGCACTGACCACTAGCCCACTCCTGTGACCAGTTTGCTGCTCTAATAGCAATGGCTATAATATCTGAAGCTGTCTGAAGCTGTCATAGAGCCTGGTTTGTATTGTCACTGTCACATCGTTGGGGTTGAGAGGGGGGTCAGTGACCACTAGTGGGGGATTAAGAGGGGGGGGGTCATGTCTTAATCTCTCCAGTGGTCATCTGGTCATTTAAGGTACCTTTTTGTAACTTGGTTGTGCTTGAAACAGGTCTAGACAAAACCGTCTCAATTTTTGCCCCAGACATTTTGGTTTTGTTCCATTATGGATGAAAAATATTTAATTTTGGGGAAAAATCCAAGACCCACCCAAAACATGCCCTGAACATGCCCCCTCAAAATTTAGAAGAACTGTAGAGAAAAACGTCTCAAATCAGAGTTTTGAAAATCGCAACTTACAGGTTTTTGAGAGAAAAATGTCGTTCTGTCACTTTATGATGTTTTTCAGTGTTGGAGAGTAGCCAGCAGTTATATGAGTGCTAGCAATGTTGAGGGCCAGCACGTGCATAGCTAACCAGGTGAATTTAGGACAGCTTCAAAGCTGTCCTAAATTCTCCCAGGTAGCTATGTGGGCCCTGGCAACTGAATATTGGCTAGGACACACATTAAAAAAAAATGTCAAGTCTCCCTTCAATCCTCCCTCCTTCCCCCCCCCCCCTGACAAGGTCCATAGACCCCTCCCAAACCCATCCCCAACAAGACAAGATCCCTCCCACCTCTAGCAGATGTCTTTACTAATGGCTGCTGTGATCTCTAAAGGCAGTCTCATGGCACAAGTGAGTGGAGTTTGCTCCTGCCCCATCACCCCCACTGGACCACCAGGGACTTCAGGTAGGACGGAGAGGGATGATCTTTTCTCCTCATCAGTGGGTTGGGAGGGGGGCCATGAACCCGTTGGGGGTGGAGGAGGTGGGAGGTGGATCAGAGGGAAACTTGACAATTTTTTTAATATGGGTCCCGTCTGCTATTGAGCCGGTGCCTGCATACCCTGTTTCCCCGAAAGTAAGACATCCCCCGAAAATAAGACCTAGTAGAGGTTTTCCTGAATTGGTAGATATAAGGCCTCCCCCGAAAGTAAGACCTAGCAAATTTTTGTTTGAAAGCAGGGCCGCCGAGAGCCGGACAAGGCCGCCCCCCACCCGAGGTCGCCGGGCCCCCCCCTCCACCCACCCTCCGTCGCTCCCGGAACTAACCTTAAAACGCCTCCTTTCACCTTTGCAGCAAGCAGCAGCAGGGCAGACCTCTCCTTCCTTCCGTGCCCCACCCTCGCGAACGTTACGTCAGGCGAGGGCGGGACATGGAAGGAAGAAGTGGCCTGCCCTGAGCTGCTTGCTGCGAAGGTGAAAGGAGGCGTTTAAGGTTAGTTCCGGGAGCGACGGAGGGCGGGCGGGCCAACCCTGATCCAACCCCGATGTTTCCCCGAAAAATAAGACAGCCCCTGAAAATAAGACCTAGCGCATTTTTGGGGGCAAAAATTAATATGACAGTGTCTTATTTTCGGGGAAACACGGTAGTTGTCTTATGTGGGCCCTGGCTGAATATCAACTGGGACGTACAAAACCTCTGGCAGCCATGGCCATGTCAGTTAGGCCTAGATATTCAGTTTCATTGCCTGGACATGGCTCTGCATGGAATATCTAGGGCTAATTCTGCCCACTGCTGTCAGCGTTTAAAAAAAACAACTGACTGCCGTGGGCTGAATATTACCCACCTTATTTTAAAATCAACTTCTAAATATCAGGTTCTTCTCCATATCTGAGCAAAGGCTTACCACTAAGGTGGTCCTTATTGGTATATCATCCTGAGATGTCTCTAGAAAGCCAGATATATCCAGGCTGTCAGCCAAGATGATCTATCAATAACCCCTTCTTCTTCATCTTCCAGCTACCTCCACGGGAGTACATAATAAATCATGGAGCCACAATAGTGTAGTCATTTGATATTTTCAGGACATCTTCACAACATATACCATAACTTATAAGATGATAACAATCTAGTCTTTGGGAAATGCAGCAATCTCAAGTTCTTACTGCTGAGATAATTCATCAAGTTTCCAATTTATTGTGGATAAACAAAGTATCTTCAATGTAGGTGCTCCCCCGTGCTCACAAAGAAGCTACCTGCGATCTCACGTCACCCAGCTGTTGCCTAATAAATCAAGCCTCCCTTCATGTTCCCTAACTTAATAACATAGCCTTTCTAAAAGACAACAAACTGAAATAGAGTCACACAATCTTTTCTAGCTGGATAACCACCTCCCACATGTCTTCCAAATATACCTGTTATGACTTATAGCATTCCTTTCCAGTGACACTGATGGTACAGGCAGCCAGCATAGGTGCTCTACTCAAGAAATGAATCAACATCCACCTGGAACATGGTAACTGGTCCCTCCAGGAGCAAAATTACAGATGTTGAGTCAAATCTAGTACTCCCACCACCTTGAGACTCGTCTCCACCTCTGATTTTGCTGGCCCATCAGCACTTGATCTTCATTAACTTATACCACCTCGATGGAATGCTCTCCAGATAGCAACTAAAGCAACACAGTGCAAATAGTTTGCATTATTGGAGGAAGGCAATTGACTACCTGGGCTAAGAGTCACATTCTGCTATTAGTTGACGGAACCACCTTCACAATGCAGATTTTGCAGGGCATGCTGGCTTCTCTTGAAGATGAATATCCATCGGCCCTGTGAGGGGGTTTATAGAACACTGCCCCGCACCCTTAAGAATATTCCCTCAGGTAGGCTGAGCCACCTTACAACCCACTAGTCCCGGCCAGGGAGGAAGTGAGATGAGAGGGGTGGAGCCAAGAGGACAGGAACTAGGTAGTATAAAAGGCAGGGCCAGAGTGGGGATAAGGAAGCCTAGGGAAGGAAGAATTGAAACCCCAGTCTATGCTTTTTAAAAAATTAGTTTTCAATAAGCAATACAAAGACAGCAAAAGAAAATTACAAATATAAGATCATGACGGCTAGCACAAAATATCTACCGGACCCTATCACACCCAGATCTTGCCCACTTTTGCATTAGGCAGCTAATGCAGAATTGTTTACTACAGCAGCTGCCTTTTTAGCATAGGAAACAGTAGCATAGGTCTGTGCTACTGTCTACTGGTCAGTAAACCATGCGTTAGCTGCTTAACTCAGCTTAGTAAAAGGGCCCCTTAGATTTTTTTTTTTAATATCAGCATTCTTGTATATAGCATGTGCAGTAGATATAAAATAACATGAGAAACATTAGTTTGTTTTCAGGAGGTCTTTCATACAGTGCAGCAGTGATTTGGTTGGCATTTTAGTGCATTTTCGTTTTGTTATACCAGCCATTTGTGCATTGGTACCCTAAACGCTTCCATAGGTTACCCCACCTGCTAGTTTAAATACCTAGAAATATATTGTCTGAATTTCTCACCAAAGATTCTTTTTCCTGCCACAGTGAGATGCAGCCCTTCTCATTCCAGAAAACTGTTGCTGCTAGGGGATTCCATTATCAGGGTCATTAACTTTTGAACACAGTTCAGGGGGCCCAACGAAGTGAAATGCCTTCCAGGATCCTCAGCTACCAGGATTACCAGGTAAATACTGACTATAAACAGGGAAGAAACTAGGGAGTCTAACACTGATATTGTTATCCACCTGGGAACAAATGATCTGGCCAATAATACCCCACATAGTGCAGAGAGATTTTCAGGAGCTAGAAGAGGAGTCAAAACCTTTACATAGTAACATAGTAGATGACGGCAGAAAAAGACCTGCACGGTCCATCCAGTCTGCCCAACAAGATAAACTCATATGTGCTACTTTTTGTGTATACCTTACCTTGATTTGTATCTGCCATTTTCAGGGCACAGACCGTAGAAGTCTGCCCAGCACTAGCCCCACCTCCCAACCACCAGCCCCGCCTCCCACCACCGGTTCTGGCACAGACCGTATAAGTCTGCCCAGCACTAGCCCCGCCTCCCACCACCGGTCCCGCCTCCCACCACCGGCTCCGCCACCCAATCTCGGCTAAGCTTCTGAGGATCCCTTCCTTCCGAACAGGATTCCTTTATGTTTATCCCACGCATTTTTGAATTCCATTACCGTTTTCATCTCCACCACCTCCCGCGGGAGGGCATTCCAAACATCCACCACTCTCTCCATGAAAAAATATTTCCTGACATTTTTCTTGAGTCTGCCCCCCTTCAATCTCATTTCATGTCCTCTAGTTCTACCACCTTCCTATCTCCGGAAAAGGTTCGTTTGCGGACAAATACCTTTCAAATATTTGAACATCTGTATCATATCACCCCTGTTTCTCCTTTCCTCCAGGGTATACATGTACCTTTGGTACAAACTGAATTACTACCTACTTTTTGAAAGGGAGAAAAAAGTTTACAAAATGCTGAGAATTTCAATAGGTGGTTCAAAGCCTAGTGTCATCAAGATGGTTTTAGGTACAAAGGAAGATAGAGAATGCATAGAAAAACAAAAGACTAGATTGTAACGATGGGCTGCATCTCACTGTGGCAGGAAAAAGAATCTTTGGGGTGAAATTCAGACAGTACATTTCTAGGCATTTAAACTAGAAGGTGGGGTGGCCTGTGGAAGTAGGTCACTTCCAGTGGTCGTCCCTAGCAAAAGGCAAGATGTGACAATAGTAAAGAAAGCAATGTAAACAACATTAGCAAATCACATTTTAACAGCACAGTAGGCATTGAGACTAAACAAAAATATTAAATAGAATCATGAGACTGCCACTGAAATGTAGCTGGAAGTCGATAACCACAAATGCTCACGTCTAAGCAACAAAGGTCATGATCTGCAAGCCCTGATGTTAGAGGCAGACTTAGACATTGTTGCTATCATGCAGACATGGTTCAGTGATTTCCATGAATGGGATGCAAACATACCAGGCTACAATCTATTTAGGAAGGATAGAGATGGTTGAAAAGGTGGAGGAGTAGCTCTGTATGTGAGAAATGATATCACAGTGACTGAAATGCAGGGGGCCCGGGGAAAGGAAGAAGCAATTATAAGGTTACCATATGGCTCCAGAAAAAGGAGAACAGATTGAGCCAGTCCGGGTTTTACTTCCATTGTGGAAGTAAATTCTGGACTGGCTCAATCTGTCCTTTTTTTTTACTGGAGCCATATGGTAACCCTAGTGATATGGATCGCCTTGAAAAGAGAAGATGGAACCTCTGTCTGCATGGGTGTTGCCTGCAGACCTCCAACATAATCAGAGCAACTAGATAAAGATCTGGTTACAGATAATCCGAAAGCTGGGAAACAAAGGGGTGGTGCTGTGCTGGGAGTTTTCAACCTGCTGGATGTGGATTGAAAAGTTCCTTCTGTGGAATCGGAAAAAAGTAGAGATCATGGATGCCTTTCAAAGTGCTCTGCTCAGATAAATGGTGACGGAACCCACAAGGGAAGGAGCAGCACTGGATCTGGTGCACACAAATGAGGAACGCGTGTCTAATGTCTAAGTGGGTGTCCACCTGGGCAGTAGTGATCATCAAACAGTTTGGTTTGATGTAACAGCTAAAGCAGAGGGCAGCCATCAAAACTCATACTGGATTTCAAACATGCTGACTTTAGTAAAAAGGGGGGGTACCTGAAGAAGAGCTGATGGGCTGGGAGGACATACAAGAAGTGGAAAGGCAGTGGTCCAGGCTGAAAGGAGCTATAAATATGGTTACTGACCTTTATGTGAGGAGAGCAAATAAATGCAAGAGAAAAAGGAAACTGGTTCTCCAAGCAAGTGGCTGAGAAAATAAAGGTAAAAGAGTTGGTGTTCATGAAATACAGAAAAACTCAAGAAGAGGAACACAGAGAGGAATACTAAATGAAACTGAAAGAAGCCAAGAGAGAAATACATCTGGGAAAAGCGCAAGCAGAAAAACAAATGGTTAGAAATGTAAGGAAGGGAGACAAGAATTTTTTCAGGTATATTTGTGAATGATGGAAGACTCAAAATGGAATTATGAGGCTGAAAGATGCTGTGAAAAGTTATGTTGGAGAATGATGAGAAAATAGCAAACATGCTAAACAAATACTTCTGTTCTGTGTTCATGGAAGAAAATCCTAGAGAAGGACCACGATTGGCTGGCAAAGGTAGGGCCGCTGAGGGAGGGGCAGGGGAGCAAAATTCCCCAGGCCTGGCCTCCAATGGGGGTCTAGCGCCAGCGCCAGGATCTGGCCCTTCTCTCCTGCTCCTAAAGAAAACTCCTATGCTGGGACCCCCTTGGAGGCTGTGGAGGAGCGGACACAGCAGGGCTTTGATTGTGGTTTGGCTGGTGGGGGTCCACTCCCCAGGCCCCGCCAGCAGAAGAAATCTTCCTCCAGTGTTGCTCTTCACTCTGCCGCATTGCCTGCCAAGTGGCTGTTTTTCCCTTCAGGCCGTGCATGCTCGGCTTTGAAACTGAGCATGCACAACGTGAGAGAAAAATCAGCCACAGGGGCAGGGCAGGAAATTACGGTGGAGTGAAGAGCAGCACTGGAGGAAGACTTTGTCTGCTGGCGGGGCCTAGGGATTCCCGCCAGCCATAGGCGTAGTTTGACTGTTTCATTTGGGGGGGCAAAAAAATGGGCGGAGCATATTAGCATATCATTTGCATATATACATATGCAAATGAATATGCTAATATGGAGGAAGGAAATGAAATTTACAGCAAAATATCACAGATGCACATTTCAAAAAGCTGACACATTTCAATTAATAAATTATGAATAAAATAAACTTTTATTTACCTTTGTTGTCTGATCATGTAGTTTTTCTATTCGCTTTGATCCCAGTGTCTTCTGTTTTATGCAGTGTCTTCTTTCCAGTAGGCTTCCCTCTGCTCCCCACCCTCCCAGTCCCATCCATCTCTTGCTCCTTCCCTCTGCTCCCCACCCCTCCCAGTCCCATCCATCTTCTGTTCCTTCCCTCTGCTCACCATCCCTCCGTCCCATCCATCTTCTGCTCCTTCCCTCTGCTGTGCCTGACCTCTCCCAATCCCATCCATCTCCTGGTCCATCCCTCTGCTCCCCACCCCTCGCAGTCCCATCCATCTCTTGCTCCTTCTCTCTGCTCCCCACCCCTCCCAGTCCCAACCATCTCCTGCTCCTTCCCTCTGCTCACCTCCTTTCCCAGTCCAATCCAATTCCTGGTCCTTCCCTCTGCTCCCCACCCACCCCTCCCAGTCCCATCCATCTCTTGCTCCTTCCCTCTGCTCCCCACCCCTCCCAGTCCCATCCATCTTCTGTTCCTTCCCTCTGCTCACCATCCCTCCGTCCCATCCATCTCTTGCTCCTTCCCTCTGCTGTGCCTGACCTCTCCAAATCCCATCCATCTCCTGGTCCATCCCTCTGCTCCCCACCCCTCCCAGTCCCATCCATCTTCTGTTCCTTCCCTCTGCTCACCTCCTTTCCCAGTCCAATCCAATTCCTGGTCCTTCCCTCTGCTCCCCACCCACCCCTCCCAGTCCCATCCATCTCTTGCTCCTTCCCTCTGCTTCCCACCCCTCCCAGTCCCATCCATCTCCTGCTCCTTCCCTCTGCTCACCTCCTTTCCCAGTCCAATCCAATTCCTGGTCCTTCCCTCTGCTCCCCACCCACCCCTCCCAGTCCCATCCATCTCTTGCTCCTTCCCTCTGCTCCCCACCCCTCCCAGTCCCATCCATCTTCTGTTCCTTCCCTCTGCTCACCATCCCTCCATCCCATCCATCTCTTGCTCCTTCCCTCTGCTGTGCCTGACCTCTCCAAATCCCATCCATCTCCTGGTCCATCCCTCTGCTCCCCACCCCTCGCAGTCCCATCCATCTTCTGTTCCTTCCCTCTGCTCACCTCCTTTCCCAGTCCAATCCAATTCCTGGTCCTTCCCTCTGCTCCCCACCCACCCCTCCCAGTCCCATCCATCTCTTGCTCCTTCCCTCTGCTTCCCACCCCTCCCAGTCCCATCCATCTCCTGCTCCTTCCCTCTGCTCACCTCCTTTCCCAGTCCAATCCAATTCCTGGTCCTTCCCTCTGCTCCCCACCCACCCCTCCCAGTCCCATCCATCTCTTGCTCCTTCCCTCTGCTCCCCACCCCTCCCAGTCCCATCCATCTCCTGCTCCTTCCGTCTGCTCCCCACCCACCCCTCCCAGTCCCATCCATCTCCTGCTCCTTCCCTCTGCTCACCTCCTTTCCCAGTCCAATCCAATTCCTGGTCCTTCCCTCTGCTCCCCACCCACCCCTCCCAGTCCCATCCATCTCTTGCTCCTTCCCTCTGCTTCCCACCCCTCCCAGTCCCATCCATCTCCTGCTCCTTCCCTCTGCTCCCCACCCACCCCTCCCAGTCCCATCCATCTCCTGCTCCTTCCCTCTGCTCACCTCCTTTCCCAGTCCAATCCAATTCCTGGTCCTTCCCTCTGCTCCCCACCCACCCCTCCCAGTCCCATCCATCTCTTGCTCCTTCCCTCTGCTTCCCACCCCTCCCAGTCCCATCCATCTCCTGCTCCTTCCCACTGCTTCCCACCCTCCCAGTCCCATCCATCTCCTGCTCCTTCACTCTGCTTCCCACCCTCCCAGTCCCATCCAATTCTTGGTCCTTCCCTCTGCTCCCCACCCACCCCTCCCAGTCCCATCCATCTCTTGCTCCTTCCCTCTGCTTCCCACCCCTCCCAGTCCCATCCATCTCCTGCTCCTTCCCACTGCTTCCCACCCTCCCAGTCCCATCCATCTCCTGCTCCTTCACTCTGCTTCCCACCCCTCCCAGTCCCATCCATCTCCTGCTCCTTCCCACTGCTTCCCACCCTCCCAGTCCCATCCATCTCCTGCTCCTTCACTCTGCTTCCCACCCTCCCAGTCCCATCCATCTCTTACTCCTTCCCTCTGCTCTCCACCCTCCCAGTCCCATTCATCTTCCCTCTGCTGCCCCCCCCCCCGCGAGGTCCAGGATCGTGACTCCGTTTACCCCCTCTCTTCCTCCCTCCCTCCGGTGCAGGCAGCAGTCTTCTTCAACCTTTCTGTGCTCCTGGCAGCGGTAGCGACGTATACACGCTGCCTTCGGTCTGCCCCGGAGGCCTTCTCTTCAAGTTCCTGTTCCCACCTATGCGGGAACAGGAACTTGAAGAGAAGGCTTCGGGGCAGAGCTGAAGGCAGCGTGTACGTCGCTACCGCTGCCAGGAACAAGAAAGGCTTAGAGAAGATTGGTGCTGCCTGCGCCGGAGGGTAGGAAGAGAGGGGGTAGATAGACGCGCTCGTCTCTGTCCGCTTCGCTGCTTCCCTGCCCTCTCTGTCTGCGTCCCGCCCAAAAGGAAATGACATCAGAGGAAGGCGGGATGCAGACAGAGAGGGCAGGGAAGCAGCGAAGTGGATGGAGACGAGCGCGTGCCTGCTTGTTTTTTTTTTTTTTTTTTCATTCTAGCGCCAGTCCACGTCCTCGTCGTTTGGGAGGGCATTGCCCCCCCCTCGCCCCCCCCCAGTCTACGCCTATGCCGCCAGCCAAGGTATTTGTAGTTGCAGGGGGGGGGGGCGGTAGTGGTGATGATCCTGGGGGGGGGGGGGGGGTTGCCCTGCCCTGCCCTGCCCTGCCCTGCCCTGCCCCGGGCCCGGCTCAGTCTCTCGGTGGCCCTGGGCAAAGGTACTAATGAGAATGGAGTAGATATAGCAACATTCATGGAAAAAGTGTTTATGAACACTTTGAAAATTTGAAGATAGGCAAAGCCATGAGACCGGATGGGATCCATCCCAGGATATTGAGGGAACTCAGAGATGTTCTGGGGTTCCATGGGATTGGAGAAGAGTGGATATGGTCCCTCGTCAGAAAAGTGGTAACAGAGTAGAAGCTGGAAAACTACAGGCCGGTAAGCCTCACTTCAATTATTGGAAAAGTAATGGAAGATTTAATGAAGGAAAGGATAGTGAATTTCCTGGAATCCAATGGGTTACAAGATTCGAGACAACATGGTTTTACCAAAGGTAAATCGTGCCAAATGAATCTGATTGAATTCTTTGACTGGGTGACCAGAGAATTAGATTGAGGACTTGTGCTAGATGAATTTACTTAGATTTCAGCCTTTGACACGGTTCCTCATAGGAAGCTCTTGAATAAACTTGGAAGGCTGAAGTTAGGACTCAAAGTAATGAAGTGGATTAGGAACTGGGTGGTAGTTAATGGAATTCACTCAGAGGAAGGAAAGAAGACTAGTGGAGTGCCTCAAGGGTTGGTGCTGAGACCGATTCTGTTCAATATATTTGTGAGCAACATTGCCAAAAGGTTAGAAGGTAAGGTTTGCTTTTTGTGGTTGATACCAAGATTTGTAACAGAGTGGACACCCCAGAGGGAGTGGAAAACATGAAAAAAGATCTGCAAAAGTTAGAAGAATGGTCTAATGTTTGGCAATTAAAATTTAATGCAAAGTACTGCAGAGTGATGAACTTAGGGAGTAGAAATCCAAGGGAGCCATATGTGTTAGGCAGTGAGAGGCTGATGTGCACAGACAGAGAGAGGGACCTGAAGGTGACAAAACACTGTGACAAGGCGGTGGCTGTAGCCAGCAAGGTGCTAGGCTGTGTTTGTGCTTTTTCTCAGCTGTATAGAGAGAGGCGTAACCAGCAGAAGAAAGGAGGTGTATAAGTCGTTGGTGAAGCCCCACTTGGAGTATTGTGTTCAATTTTGGAGGCCATATCTTACTAAAGAAGACTCGAAGCGGTCCAGAGGAATGCAACAAAAATTGTATGGGGCTTGAGCCAAAAGACATATAGGAAGAAACTTTAAGACCTGAATATGTATACCCTAGAAGAGCGAAGGGACAGGGGAGATATGATACAGAAATTTAAATATTTGAAAGATATTAATATAGCAGGGGTGTAGCTACGGGTGGGCCTGGGTGGGCCCAGGCCCATCCAATTTCGGCTCAGGCCCACCCACCCAAGCGCACACACTGCAGCAGCCTTTTTTCATATGTTTTCTACTGTGTGACATGAGTCATCCCATAGCGTACCACGGCAGACAGCACCCGCTCAGCTGATCTCCAGGCTCCAGCGAGTCCAGTCCACCTACCTTTCGGGCTTGCAGAGGCAGACTTGGAGTCGGCAGTCGGCACTGAAATGTAGGTCGCGGCGCAGCTCGTTGTTCAATCCTACACGGTATGAGCCGAGCGTATGACGTGGCTGTACGCAGTGGCATGCTCAGCCTCGCTCTCGCTCCGCTCCGTCCGCTCGCTCATGGCCATCAGGGCAGGCTAAAAAAATAGCTGCACGCAGGGTTGAGCTGCTGAACATTGAACTAGTGTGAGCCTGGCTCTGGAAACGTGGGAAAGGTTCTTCGAGAATCGAGTTCCAGTCTCGTCGGTACCACACCGTGGCGCAACTTTACTGCCAAGCAGCTGCCAGCCCACTAGCCCAGCACAGCAGGTAATAAAATTTTAAATGCTTTTTTTTTACATCATAATTTTAACATCATTGTCTCTCTCTCTCTCTCTCTCTCTCTCTCTCTCTATATATATATATATATATATTGCCCACCCATATTAGCTCTGGGCCCAGCCAAAATGTCAGGTCTGGCTACACCACTGTAATATAGAAACAAATGTTTTCCAGAGAAGAGAAAATGCTAAAACTAGAGGACATGAATTGAGGTTGTGGGGTGGTAGACTTAGGAGTAATAGGAAAACCGCAGTGTAACCAGCAAGGCTCTTCCGTAAGGATAGCAGCAGGATGATTGATTGAGAAAAATAGAGCTTTTATTTTTCAAGAGACCCGAGAAAGGAAGAACTGAAGCCCTAGTCTATGATTTTACTGAATACATCTAGCTGCTGTGATCTGATTATCCGCAAGGATAACAGTAGGATGATTGATTGAGAAAAATAGAGCTTTTATTCTTCAAGAGACACGGGAAAGGAAGAACTTAAGCCCTAGTCTATTCCTTTACTGAATACATCTAGCTGCTGTGATCTGATTATCCGTAAGGATAACAGCAGAATGATTGATTGAGAAAAATAGAGCTTTTATTCTTCAAGAGACCCGAGGAAGAACTGAAGCCCTAGTCTATGCCTTTACTGAATACATGTAGCTGCTGTGATCTGATTGAGTGACTAAGATCTGTACCCAGTGTGAAACTGAGCAGAAGCCTGAAACAATCAGAGTGCAACTGTGTGCCAGTGACTTTGACCCCTGAGGTAGGCTTTTTTGCCGAAACACAGTGCTGTGTAGGGTCTCTGAAGAATAAAAGCTCTATTTTTCTCAATCAATCATCCTGCTGTTATCCTTACGGAAGAGCCTTGCTGGTTACACCACTCTTTTCCTGTGTGCTCCTGTGTATAGTGCATCACGGTTCTCCGATTTGGTGGTGCTCCCTCAGACTTAGGAGTAATGTCAGGAAATTCTTTTTCACGGAGAGAATAGTTGATGCCTGGAATGCCCTCTCAAGGGAGGTGGTGGAGAAAAAAATGGTGGCAGAATTCAAAACGGCATGGGATGAACACAGAGGATCTCTAATTAGAAAAAGAATGGTATAACAAATAAAACTTAAAGGGTTGCATATGTATTTGCAAGTCAAGTAGTGCTTAGATGGTGACTCTGGCTGTAAAAACTAAGGCCAGTACTGGGCAGGCTTGTACGGTTGGGTCCCGCATGTGGCAATCCAGTTTAGGATGGGCTGGAAAGGACTTCAACGGAAACTGCAGTAATTTAGAATGTGAGGACAGTACTAGACAGACTTATACGGTCTGTGTCTCGCAAATGACAAGACAGATTTGGATAGGCTGGAGTGGGCTTTGATGCAAATCCAGTAGTTGGAACATAAGGACAGAGCTGGGTGGACTTCTGTGGTCTATGTCCCAGAAACACCAAAGAAAGACCATGATCAAGTATATAATATCACACTCGTTGATTTAACCCTGAATTGATAATGAATGTGACTGTTGGGCAGACTGGATAGACCATTCAGGTCTTTATCTGCTGTCACTCATAGGAGCCAACTTTTCAAAATGATTGGGGGTGCTGAAATTTTTTTTTTTTTTTTTACAGGTGGTGCATTTCCCCCCTCCCCAATCTCCTCTCCCCCCATCTCCTCTGAGTTCCAGGCCCCCTCCCACTCCTCCGAGTTCCAGGCCCCCTCCCTCCCTCTCCTCTGAGTTCCAGGCCACCCTCTCCTCCGAGTTCCAGGCCCCCTCCCTCTCCTTCTCCTCTGAGGGCCAGGCCACCCCCTCCCTCTCCTCCAAGTGCCACTGCCAGTCCCAACCCCAGCCCGACCTCTTCTCCCACAACAGTCCTCCGTCCACTCCTCGCATTCCTGCTGCCCAGAATTTAAAACTCATCTTTCTTACCTTGGGTCCCAGCGGCAGCAGTGAAAGGCGAGCAGGCTCGGCGCTTCAGCCTTCCCCTCTCTCTCAGCTCTGGTCCCGCCCTCATGTCCTGTTTCTGCAAGGGTGGGACCAGAGCTGAGAGAGAACGGAAGGCTGAAGTACCGAGCCTGCTCGCCTTTCACTGCTGCCGCCGGGACCCGAGGTAAGAATGATGAGTTTTAAATTCTGGGCGGCAGGAAGGCAAGGAGTGGACGGAAAACTGTTGAGGCTGAGGGCAGGCAGGTCGGGCTGGCTGGGAACTTACGGCGGGAAAATATTGGGGGTGCTCGCGTACCCACGGAGTCGGCACCTATGCTATCACTTACTATGTTACTATGGGGCTCATTTTCAAAGCACTTGGACTTACAAAGTTCCATAGGTTATTGTAACTTTGTAAGTCTAAGTGCTTTGAAAATACACCTCCACTTAAGCTATGTGGGTACCAGCACTGAATATTTCTGGCACCTGCATAGCCAGCAGCATCTCCCTGCCCCCACCCTCAGAACGTCCTTCCCCTCCCAAATTCCTAAATGGCCAGTTATAGCTGATTTTCTAAGGCACTACCCAGTTGCCATAGAATATCTGCAGGAGCCTCTCTTGCCCACATAAATCACCTTGAATATTGACCCCTTAATTTATAATGAACCAATAGAAATTTAGCTGAAATAGAATTAACTAAATTATAGGTTTATAGAAGAATATTTTTATGTGAAACAGATACAACCAGAGATACAGAAGATCTATACCTGAATTAATTTGAGCATGTTTGGTAGCAGGGGCGTAGCCAGAGAGCAGATTTTGGGTGGACCTAGGCAAGAAGTGGGTGGGCACCAAGTGTTCTCCCTCCAACACCAAAAAAATATCTCAGCTGGTGGAAAAATGTTTCTCTGCACCTTGACAGTTTGCAGCAAGCATGCGCTGAAAACTATCGTGGAGAGAAGTGTTTTTGTTACCATCAGGGAGAAGGCTGGCCAAGCTAAATGTGAGCTACTGTTGGATGGGCCTGAGCCCTAACTGGGTGGGCCGCGGCCCACCCATGCCCACCTGTGGCTATGCCACTGTTTGGTAGTCCAGTTTGACATTTTCTTTCAGTATAATTTTTTTAGAAGTACAGTTATAAGAAGATGGGGTGGGTAAGGGGGGTGGGGGGTAATGGGATTTAATATATCTCCTTCCTGTGGTACAATCAAGCATTATATTGATGACATAATTTTAATATAGTCAAGCATCATAAGGTGCAACAGAGCTCAGGCTAGCAACTCTGGGATTTGAAAGTAAGGAGTCCTACTGCTTGGCACAAACAGGAAGCAGATATAGGCAGAAAAAGTCTTTAAAATACTTTATTAATACAACATGAAAATGTTCCAGCCACACAAAGTTGCCAGAAAGTCATTCCTTCTTATTTGCAGATGGACTTGGCAGTGCAGAGTGTACTAGCATATCTCTCAAATTACACTTCCTCGTAGATGCTATCATCAAATTTTTATCTGATAAATGTTCCCTGTATAATGTGCCAGTGCTGCTTTAAAATTTTAACAATTTCTTGGAATAAATGATTAAAATATATTGTACATACAACCTTTTCTTACTTCTCCTTAGTTCTCTGCTTTAACAGAGTCTGTCTGTCTACAGTGACTGTCCTATCATAACACTGTTGTATAAATTCTACTAGATATTCTTTTTCCCTAAATCTTCTCTCCATGTCATGAGATCTTTTGATAAATGTTTCATGTTCTGAACAGTCTTTTCAATCTTAAAAACTGACTGTATGAGAGATTTCTTTTTAAATAGCAAATCTTATAATCTAGGAATTTGTTAATGTCAGTGGACTTCCTATATATATATCTGTGTAAAATACTCCATCATTGAGGGTAAGCTGAATATCTAGAAAGGGTACAGATCTACTATCATAATGCATTTGGAACTTCAAATTTACCTCTAGCTATTCAACCATTCATAAAATTCCTTTAACAAAAGTTCCTCCTCATTCCAGATTATAAAAATATCATCAATGTACCGTTTCCATAGAAAAACATTTGAACAATATTGATATTCAAACTTTGCCATATATAGATTCAAACTACAGCAGTCCCTTTTATTTGTTGAAAAAACTCCCCATCAAACAAAAATAATGTTTTTGTGAGTGCTTATTCAGCCCTTTCACTGACTGTGGTAGACTGCAGTTTAAACCAGAGTATAGAACAGCACTATGAAGACTCAGGACTCTGGAACCAATATCTTCTTTAATACAAATTCAAACAAAAGAAAATTACTTACAGTTAGATGTGCTGGACAAAAGTTTCAGCCTTGCAGAACTGGGAATTCTGTTCTCTACCAGCTCATTCTGTATGCAAGAGGAACTGGGAGATCTCATCACCAGGCTGGGAGAGTGGATGTTGTAAATACTTTTAAACTGGTAAAAACCTGGTAAAATTAACAGTAGCTTGAAGGGGGGTGGGGGGAGATATGCATCAAGGTATAGCAATTCAGCTTACAGTTATTAGAAAAAGTATGCATTCAGACAGATTCCCTCCACCCTGCTGGCGAGAGAAGCGGCAGGCTACAGTCCAGCATACACAGGGAGAAGAGCCGGCCAATAGGAAAAGTCCCATAAGGCATAGAGAATGGGGACATGTGCTGAGGAAGACCCTATCACAGAGCACAGAAGAAAGACTAAGATTTTAGTCCAAAGGCACGTCCTGCCTTTCTTAAGGGCACAAGCACTGTACCTTACCTGACCCTTTTTCTAATTGTATTTAAAACTTACCGTACTTGGCGTCCACCATTACGGTATTTTGTAAGCCACATTGAGCCTGCTAATATGTGGGAAAATGCGGGATACAAATGAATAAACTGTTACAGGCATTGCAATCTGATGTAGACAATGTCCAATATATACATTTTTTATTATTATTTTATTACATTTGTACCCCGTGCTTTCCCACTCATGGCAGGCTCAATGTGGCTTATATATTGTATACAGGTATTTATTTGTACCTGGGGCAATGGAGGGTTAAGTGACTTGCCCAGAGTCACAAGAAGCTGCCTGTTCCTGAAATGGGAATTGAACTCAGTTCCTCAGTTCCCCAGAACCAAAGTCCACCACCCTAACCATTAGGCCACTCCTCCATGTAAACAACAGGCAACCTGCCTCCATGCAAATGGAGGAAGAACAGTTCTATTGTTGCCAACTCTACAATAAATTCTGTACTCACTGATAAAAAATCTCTCTGTCTTTTAGGGCCCCTTTTACCAAGCTGTGGCAAAAGGGGGCCGGCGCTGGTATCTGTGCTTGTTTTACACGTTGTTTTACACCGCAGCCGATACAAGGCAAGTCTCACCTTTCTGCAGGAAATGGATGTGCGGCAAGTAAAGCACTTGCCGCATGGCCATTTTGGGGGGGAGCCCTTGCAGCCACTTATTGAGGTGGCGGTAAGGGCTTCCATGTTAACCCTGCGGTAACCGGGCAGGAAATGACAGCACGCTAGGGGTGGGAAGTACTGCCGGGCTGCTGTGGTAGCCCAGTGGTACTTCCTGTATAGCGAGCGGTAAGCCCACATTGGGCTTACTGCTGCTTAGTAAAAGCAGTCCTTAATGTCTCCCTTAATGTCTCTTATAACTTGTATTGCCTCTTGCTGTGGAATATTGGTGTATATTGAGTCAACATCCAATGTTCCAACATAATTTTTACCTGTACACCTTATTTCACTAAGGATATTAATCATATGTGATGAATCTCTAGTGTACAATGGTATATTTTGAACAAAAGGTTTGAGAAAATGATCAACAAAGATAGATAACGGTTCTTATGAGTGTAATGTGAGAGATATGCTAGTACATTCTGCACTTCCAAGACCATCTGCAAATAAAAAGAAAAAACTTTTTGGCCACTTAAAGTGTGGCTGGGGAATTTTAATGTTGTACTAATAAAGTATTTTAAGGACTTTTTCTATATATATCTGCTTCCTGTTTATGCCATATTGGATTTTGCAATTGTCTGCCTACCAGTTTCCTTGGTTCTACAGCTTAGGCCAGCAAGTAATCCTACACTGAGTACCAGGAACATTCATGAAGAAACCTCAGCAGAGGATGCTGGGCCACTGTTGTACAAAAATGTTAATTTATAATGAAGCTATTTTCAAATAAATCATTTATGTGGGTAAATGGCTTTTTGATATTGCCCTCTCTGGGGATATAATTTCATAATAATAAGGTTTACCCCTTTTGTCAAACCTAATTTGTATAATATGTTTTTGACAGGTGCTACTCTAACTTCTGGTTGCATCGGCCAATTAGAATCCAGGATCCTCATTAGCCCCACCCACTCTCTGCTCTAGCCATGTCCACTCCTCCTCCAAGCCCTGCCCCTCCTGTCTTGAGGAAGTCAGAAGGAAATGGATTCTTCTGATTCCTGGGAGCTTGAGAGAGGTGATTCCTGGCTTCTTTACCATGTTGACATAGTGATGCTTCAATTTTGGTCAGAAGCACACCTCCTGCAGACATGTTGGAAGCAGACAGAGCACACACAGTTGCACGGAAGCAAGATAATCAAGGAAAGCAGCTAAGCTGGGGAAGCAAAGTAATCAAGGAAAGCAACTGGGCTGGCAACAACCGGCTCTCTGAACAGTGAAAGGTAACAAGGGAAACCACAAAAGGAAACAGAACAGAGTACTTATGCTGGAAAGCCTAGATAACAAGCAAGTAATCCATTCAGATTCAAACCAGAACCACACACACACACAGAAAAACAGAACAGGGCTTTGCTTGGGAGCAAAGTTAACAGGGAAGTAATCCATACAAGTTTAAACCAGAATCACACACACACACACAGGGAAACAGAAGAGGGCTTTGTTTGAGTGCAAACCTAACAAGAAAGTAATCCATACAGATTCAAACCAAAACCACACACACAGAGCTACTACTACTACTACTACTTAACATTTCTAGAGCGCTACTAGGGTTACGCAGCGCTGTACAAATTAAACAAAGAAGGACGGTCCCTGCTCAAAGGAGCTTACAATCTAAAGAGCTCAGGGCTTTGCCCAGAGACACAGCTTAACAAGAAGACCACTTCCCTCAGAATCAAAAAACAGTACAACAAGAAAAGGGAAAAATAGACCTGTTCGAAAGGTAACGCAGGAAAGCTCCCTGGGTCCTTATAACGGAGTAGGCTGATGATGTCACAAGTAGGAAATGAAGCAGAAGCAGGGAGACCAAAGCAAGGCTTGGCTTCAGGGACACCAAAGCGGGGCTTGGCTAACAGGAAGAACAACAACAGAAAAAAAGGCAGACTGGAGAGGTCACAGAGCTAAATACAGAGAAACAGTAGGTCTGGACATAAGGGCATGGCCACAACCATGACAAAAAAAAAAGATAAGTAATTTATATTACCTGATAGAAGATCTTGTATAATTTGACTGACTTTTGACTGAGATCCGATGCAATGATTGATTGAAATCTTAAATTTGAGTCCATGGCTGAAAGTGTTATAGATTCTGAGCATCTTCACTGTTAAATAATTATTTTTGCATTTAGAGTAAATAATTTCCCACTTACATTATTAGCTCATAACTCTGTCCAGGCCATGGCCCTTTTCCAAGATGGAAACACCTATACATCACACAATCCAAGATGGCGGCACCCATAGTGTCATTTCATTTCTCCAAAGACAAGCAGGCTGATATTCTCACAAGTGGGTGACGCCACGTCGGCCCCGGAGGATTTTAAAGCAAAATCTAAAAATCTCTTCTACGGCGTTCCATCGCGCGAGCGAACGCACTGCGCATGTGCGCACACCTCTTCCCGCTCGCCGTGCGGACACGCCCCTCAGTTTTTCTTTTTCCGCGTCTGAGGAGACACGGAGTTCGTTAGTGCTTCGTGTTTTCTTCAGGTCCTCGGAGTAAAATCTCTTTTTTTATTTTTCATTTGATCCTTTCATGGCAGGCTCATTGTGGCTTATATATACAGGTACTTTTTTGTACCTGGGGCAAGGAAAAGTTAAGTAGTTGCCAGAGTCACAAGGGGCTGTGCCTGAAAGGAAAACAAAGCATATAAGCTTCTCTTTTTCTTTTTTCTTATAAAAGTGCTGGCATATTGTTATCTGTGGGCTCTCTCTCGCCAGCAAACTAAACAAGCCCACATTTTTAGGATCCATTTATTAAAACCTTACAAATGGCTCTCCAGAGCTGTGAGAGCCTGCTCCAGCACACCACTGTCTTTAAGCCACACAAGTGGTGAAGGTGTATGTCACAGGAAAAACCAGGAACCTAAGCAGGTGCATTCCTGGTCAGCCACTGAATGGGCAACCTGGTGACACAATATCAGTGGTGTAACCTTTGAAGTGAGTCTCCACCCGCCTCGGCGCCTCCTGCTATGCAGGTCATTCGGGCGCATCGGAGGATGTGTCTTGGGCCGGATCATCTCCCTGTGAAGCGCAAGTAGTGTCTCAAAGACGAGACGTATTCTACTCTGCCAGGGATGCCCAAAGGAGATCATTCTGGAGTCCGACAGAGACCGATGCACGCTGGGTATAGTTATGCATCGAATAGGTCTCCACCTGCCTCGGCGCCTCCTACTTGGCAGGTCATTCGGGCACATCGGCGGATGTGTCTTGGGCCGGATCATCTCCCTGTGAAGCGCAAGTAGTGTCTCAAAGACGAGACGTATTCTACTCTGCCAGGGATGCCCAAAGGAGATGCCCAGAGCTTTGCTCCCTCGGTTATGGAGGTATCCGGGCTTCAGACATCAGTCGGTGCCGAGAGCGTTGCTCCCTCTGTTATGGAGGTATCCTGGCATTGGACGTCGATGCACCGGTACATCGGTACCAGATATCATCGGTGCTGTGGATACCATCGGTGCCAGGTGTCATGGGTACCGTCGGTACCGAGGAGTATCGATACCAGGAACATTGGTACCATGGTCGGTGTCATGGGTCCCGTCGGTACCGGGTATCATCGGTACCATGGGTCCCGTCGGCACCGGGTATCATCGGTACCATGGGTGCCGTCGATGCCGAGTGTCATCGGTGCCATGGGTGCTGTCGGTACCGGGTATCATCGGTGCCATGGGTGCCGTTGGTACCGAGTATCATCGGTGCCATGGGTACTGTCGGTACCGAATATCATCGGTGCGTCGGTACCGAGGAGTATCGATACCAAGAACATTGGTACCATGGTCGGTGTCATGGATCCCGTCGGTACCGGGTATCATCGGTACCATGGGTCCCGACGGCACCGGGTATCATCGGTACCATGGGTGCCGTCGATGCCGAGTGTCATCGGTGCCATGGGTGCTGTCGGTACCGGGTATCATGGGCACCATCGGCACCAGGTATCATGGGCACCATCGACTATCGGTACCAGGTATCATCGCCCATCGGTACCGAGTATCATGAGTGCCATCGGTACCATAGTATCAGGTATCGTCGGTACCGTGGATACATGGGTATCAGGTATCATGGATGCCGTCGGCACATGAGTACCATCAATACCAGATATCATGACCAGGTACCATCGGTGCCATGGGTGCCATTGGTACCAGGTGTCATGAGCACCGTCGGTGCCATGTGTACCATCGGTACCGTCGGTGCTGTTGGTGCCGGATATCATGGGTACCATCGGTACCAGGTATCATGGCTACCATCGATACCAGATATCATGACTATCATCGGTACCAAGTACCATGGGTACCATTGGTACCGGGGTCCATCGGTACCATGTGTATCATCGGTACCGTCGGTGCCATGGTCTAGCAGTCTGGTTTCGATTCTCTTGCATTTCCAGACTTTGTCCTTGGCTTCGGGACCATGGGTACCATTGGATGCCATGGGTGCTACCGCCTCCTGCGGCATCTAGCTTTTCACCTGGTCTCCTTCACCGATGCTGCCTCTGGTATGGGTGTTCGCACCCTACTGGGGCAACTTCTCGACCCATAGTAGCCTCCATATCGGACGTGTTTGGATCTGAGCTGCTCTGTTTGAGTAGTTAGTTCAGTTCAATGATGGTCATCTGACATTACAGTGGAGACTGTGAATCCCAATGCCCAGATGCTAGAGGTCCTGGACTACTATCTTCACCTGAGTCTTCTGCACTCAGAACAGATAGGAGTTCTAAGAACTTACTTCGGCGCCCCCGGGGCCAGAGCATACATCCTTAGCCTCTTTTGGAGAATGGCGTACCAGGCTGGCATGATCGCATCCCAAATCAAGTCTTGTCAGATCTTTACGAGCATTCCCACCGGAGTAGGCTAGACCTTTTCACCAAGTGGTCAGGTAGCACACGGTGTGTCGCAGGTTCCTGTCCAAGGGCATTTTCGACACTTGTAATGTAACACCTAGATTTCTGCTCTAGGTACAGTGATGCGCAGACTCTCATGACTGTGTGCCTCTCTCCTGGAGGAGGAGACTCAGCAGAAAACTGTAGATATGCTGTGCATACACTTCCTCATCTTGGAAGTTCTTTAGAGAGAGGAGTAGTTTTCCTTGTGCCTTAAGGGGTCGTACCTATACTCCTACTTCTCGACAGCCGGTTCGGGCTATGCCTCAGCACGCTCGTTCTAGTCAGCGGCGTGCACCTCATCAGGCCCCTGCAGCTATTCCCCAGGAACCAGAGGGGTTTTTGACTGGCTCCAATTCAGTATAGCCACTAAAAAAAAAAAAAAAATGTCCGTACCGGCCAATCTGCCTGTCGGGGGGGAAGTTTAAATTTTCTCCACCAAAGGTGACTTCTTTTATCCTCCAACCGGTGGGTTTTTTCAACTAGTCCGGTTAGGATACATTCTCAATCTGGAATCAAACCCTCCACATTGTTCATTGGAAGCTTAATCCTTTAGCTTCCATCAAAAGTGAGTACTTGCAGAGGAACTCTCTGCTTTTCTCAGCGCCAATGCAGTCGAGCCCGTTCCACCAGGGCAAGAAGGGTTGAGATTCTATTCCAGGTCTTTCCTTGTGGGTTGCGTCCCATCATAGACATAAGGGGCCTAAACAGATTTGGTTCAGGATGCTTTCCCTGGGCATCCTTCTTCCCATACTTCAGGAAAACGATTGGTTATGCTCTCTGGATTTACAGGATACTTATACTCTCTTTGCATCCAGAGTATGTTTTTTTCCTAGTGCCTGGCTGTTGTTGTAGCGTATCTTCATGGACTGGGAGTGCATGTGTTCCCTTAACACGATGATTGCCCGTCTCAACAGATTACAGCACAGTACATATTGAGACTTCTAGACACATGGCTTCCACAGTTCATGTAACTCCCATGGCACTTTTGCACATGACATCCGCTCAGTGCATCCTAGCTTCCCAGTGGTATCAAGTTTAGGGTATCTAGAGGATGTAACCCAACTGTTCGCCAGTCTTCGGTATTCCCCTCAGAGGTGGTTAATTCTCTCTATTTTGATTCTGAGGCATCTTACTCAGTCAAAAGCTGCTGACGAAGGTTGCATCCCTCCTGGCTATCCAACCAAATTATTTTAATTCAACAAACAATCGGGTTGTGATGTACTCGATAACAAAGGAGTACTGGATCTTGCCCTCTGAGTCAGGATGCCATGCAGATGTAGCGGTGGGCCCGCAATGCGGCATGTTTTCTCCAAGCCACTTATCTAATTGGCGTAAACAGCAGTCTGGCCGACAGGCTGAGCAGGATAATGCTACAGTTGAGCATGCCTATAGTTCGAAAGACCCCTCAGTGGATCTTTTTGCTACTTAGTCCAATCGCAAAGTCCCTCAGTTCTGTTCCAGGCTGCAGGTTCACGGCAGGCTACCATCGGATGCCTTTCTCCTTCTTTGGGAGACAGGTTTTCTGTATGCGTATCCTCCCATACATCTGGTGGAAAAGACTTTGCTGTTTCTCAAGCAAGATTGTGGAGCCATGATTCTGATTGCTCTTTTCTAGCTGCATCAAATAGGATTCCCTCTTCTTCTGGAGTTGGAATGTTTTCCAGCTCTCATTACGCAGAACGAGGGGGCACTTCTACATCCCAACCTCCAATCTCTGGCTCACACGGTCTGGATGTTGAGAGTGGGGTTTCGTTGAGTTTTCCAGAGTGTCTCCCGACTCTTGCTTGCTTTCAGAAAAGATTTCACAAAGAGGTGTTATTCTTTTTCATGGAAGAGGTTTGCTGTCTAGTGTGACAGCAAGGCCCTAGATCCTGCATCTTGTCTTATACAGACCTTGCTTGAGTTCTTTCTACACCTGTCTGAGTCTGGTCTCAAGACCAACTCTGTCAGTATTCATCTTTGTGCAATAGAGCTTATCATCAACGTGTGAAAGGTCAGCCTTTAGCTGTCAACTTCACGAGAGGTTTATTTCTCCCCCAATATTGAGAGAATTCCTTGTATGTGTCCAGGGGAGATTATTTCTGTTGGGCTTAGCACCCACAATAATTTTGACAGTTGGCTCTTATGCTTCGGTCAGAGTTCCTATCACTCCTTATCCAGTATCTTGGGGTCCCAATGTCGTTTTCATCCAGCTGCTGCAAGCTCAATTCGGGCCACTGGATTCCTGCCATCTGAAGTATTGGACCTGGAAGGTCGTTTTCCTTAGTGGCTGTTCCTTCAACTCGTAAGGTCGGTGAGCTTCGGTCTCTAGTAGCTCAAGCGCCTTACCTTACTTCTCATCTTAACAGAGTAGTTCTCTGCATGCAGACAAAGTTCTTACTGGCGCTGGTATCAGAGTACCAGCTGATCCAGTCAGTTGTCTTGCCAACATTCTTTCTCCCTCATCTTACAAGCCCTGGCGAAAGCAAGCTCCGCACTTTTTGCGTGGAGCAGACGAGTTCCCTCGGACGGTCCGCCCAGTTGTTTATTTCTTTTAATGCCAGTTGCTGTCGGAAACTGCATAATTTCTTCTTGGCTAGCAGAGTGCATCTCCTTCATTTTTGTCCAAGCTGGACTGACTCTAGAAGGCCATGTGACGGCTCACAAAATTAGAGCCATGGCTGAGTCGGTGGCTCATCTAAGATCAGTCACTATTGAAGAGATCTGCAAAGCTGCGGCGTGGTCATCAGTCCACACATTTTCATCTTACTACTGCCTTCAGCAATAGCCGACTCGTCAGTCGGTTTGGGCAGTCGGGGCTGCAGAACTTCTTTGGGGTTTAGAATCCAACTCCAACCCTCCTAAGCCCATTTTTGTTCTGTTCCAGGCTACACTCATTTAGATATTTCTTCTTTTCAGGTCAATTTTATTCTGGCCTCGCCGTTGCGAGACTCAATTGACCACTGTTTGTTGTGTTGTGTAAGCCTGGAAGCTAGGGATACCCCACTTGTGAGAATATCAGCCTGCTTGTCTTTGGAGAAAGAGTAGTTACTTACCTGTAACAGGTGTTCTCCGAAGACAGCAGGCTGCATATTCTCACAAACCCTCCCACCTTCCCCTTTTGGAGTTGTCTCCTCCATCTTTTGGATTTAACTGAGGGGCGTGTCCGCACGGCGAGAGGGGAAGAGGTGTGCGCACATGCGCAGTGCGTTCGCTCGCGCGATGGAACGCCGTAGAAGAGATTTTTAGATTTTGCTTTAAAATCCTCTGGGGCCGACGTGGCGTCACCCACTTGTGAGAATATGCAGCCTGCTGTCTTCGGAGAACACCTGTTACAGGTAAGTAACTACTCTGTATTGTCACAAATCCAAGATGTCAGAGTATTCCACATAACAGGAAGTGATGTCAGTCTTCAGGCATCACCCTCCACAGGCACAGAGCATACACAATGTGATTCATTTTATTTTTCCTGCCCTTGTGTGTTTTTACAGTTGACTGAGTGCAAATGAATCTGCCTCAAATTTGAGAACTTCACAGCTTATTATCTCTCAACTGGAGTTTTGAGGAACCAAAGACATTTCAACCTTCAGACTGAGGGGGAAAAATAAACTTTTGGGTTTGTTTTGTGCCGTAAGGTCACAGAATCTCTTCTTTATATAAATCTGTTTGTTTTTAACCACAGGATGCTGAATCCCCATCCTCCTCCCCCTCCTTTTCAAACAACAAAATCAAGAAACCCTCTCTTTAAAATGGGCTATGTAAATTTGCTATATTTGTGTTTTGGTTTTCTTTTGCTATTTGTTAGCAATTGAGTTATTTCTGTAATTTGCTTTGTGTATTATGGGAAATTGTAATTTTCAAAAACACATAATAAAAAATAAATCAAGAAACCCTCAGGGCAACCAATTACCTTCTCTCCATACACAGACAATTTAATCAAAATGCCGTAATGCAGAGGCGTAGCCATGAGTGGGCCAGTTTGGGCTCAGGCCCACCCAGCAGCAGAACACCCTTAACAGTGCCGGCGTTAGAGGGAGCAGGCTGGGCTCTCACGATTCTGCATCTTCCTCCCTCTCTCCTTGGTAGCAGCAGCAGCAGCAGTGATTCCCACACACTGCTTGCTGCTAAGCAGGAAGCCTCCCCTCTGCTGCACCCCACCCCCTATGTCGCAACTTCCTGTTTGTACCAAGTCAGGATGTGGCAGAGGGGAGGCTTCCGGGTTAGCGTCTGGCAGCGGGTGGGAATAGCTATCACTACTGCTACCACTACCAGGGAGAGAGGGAGCAGATGCTGGACTGGAAAGAGGAAGACACTGGGAATGGTGGAACCATGCGGGAGAAGCCAGGAAGGGGTATTAAGTAAATGATTGAAAAGACAGGGGGTCTTTTACTAAGGCGCGCTCACGTTTTTGGCGCGCACTAAAATTTTGGGTGCATTAAACATTAGAGACGCCAATGCATTTTATTTTGAATGTTTTAAATGGAATATTTTAGCTCTTGGAAATGTGCATAGCAAATGTCTTGGTATTGTGTTCAGTAGAAAAGGAAATGCATTTCTGTTTTTATTTCTCAAGTGTTGCAGTACATGCTAAGTTTAACTTTTTGGGGTTCCCAGTTCAATTTTTATCTAAATATTTTTATTTCTAACTTGTGATCCCTTGTTCTGTATTTGGTGAGGGTCTGTCATTGTGATAGTAATGGCAGGTGGGGAAATTGGAGGGAAGGTGGAAAGGAGAGGGGATGGGAGAGGGGGGCCCTCCTTTTTCTGACCTGGACCCTAGCAAGTCTAACATCGGTTCTGACACTTGCTGTATAGCTGGTAGGGATCCCAAGCCTCCCCAGATGAAGATCTCCTCCAAAGATGACCAGAACTCCCTTCTACCAAGCTCTGCTGTCGGCGACAGCATCCTTGAGCCACCAACAGCTAAACATGCATAGGGTACCTACCTACATCAGTGGCTTAGGGATGTTGCTGCATCTTGCCAATCTTGGTAAAAGGGAGTTCTGGCCATTTTCAGAGAAAGTCTTCAGCTGACAGTACTTGGTGACCCTCATTAACTAATATACAGGAGTGGAGGAGTAGCCTAGTGGTTAGTGCAGTGGCCTTTGATCCTGGGGAACTGAATTTGATTCCCACTGCAGCTCCTTGTGACTCTGGGCAAGTCACTTAACCCTCCATTGCCTCTGGTACAAAATAAGTACCTGAATATATGTAAACCACTTTGAATGTAGTTGCAAAAACCTCAGAAAAGCGATATATCAAGTCCCATTTCCCGTTCCCTACTTATATTCTGAGGTGGGGTAGGGTGGGGCAGAGAAAATGTTGCAGCCACCCACTTTGGGCTCAGGTCCATTCAAAATTGGCTATCTGGATACGCCACTGCTGTAATTTACAAGCAATTATTGACACTAATTGGTATTAATTAGAATTTATGCACACATCTGTCAAATCGTATTCTGTAAAGTAATGGTTGTAAATTCTAAGGCACATAGGGGCCCTTTTACAAAGGTATGCTGAAAAATGGCCTTTGGTAGTGTAGGCACGGGTTTTGGGTGCACACAGAATCATTTTTCAGCGCACCTGTAAAAAAGACCTTTTTAAAATTTTTGACGAAAATGGATGTGTGGCAAAATAAGAATTGCCACGCATCCATTTTGGGCCTGAGATCTTACCGCCAGCCATAGACCTAATGATAAAAATTTTGGGCGGTAATGACCTACGCGCATCAGATGCTACTTGGTGCACGTGCATTACATGCGCCAGAAATAAAAATTATTTTCCAGACGCACGTAGCAGACGCATGCCAAAATTGAAATTACCGCAAGGGCAGTAACTCCAATTTGGCAAACGTTGGGTGCACGTAGGTGCCTAAACAGCTTAGTAAAAGGGGCCCATAGTCGGAAAAGGAGCATGGCCATGGTTGTGGAATGGTCGTTTCTAAAAACTATGCACATTGCTAAAGAATACACCCGATCCTCCTCTAATTTAGGTGTAGGCATTTATACCAAGTTTTACTTGGCGTAACTGCCTGTGACTAAATTTAGTCATGCAGATGAGCGCTAGGCATATTATATAAACCACACCAAAATTTAGGCATAGTTTACAGAATACACCTACCGTATTTTTTCAGCACCATTTTTTTAAGCGTGATATATAGAATCTAGCTCATTGTGCCTAATGTTAGGAGCCATTTATAGAATTCCTTCCTAATCCTAGAATAATATTCTGCCTAAGCACTATTCTGTAAATACCCACTTAGTTTACATAGCATACATTTGCAAGGGAGATATACACAGGGGCAGAGCATGGGTACAGCTCCCACTTACGTGTTTAATTTATACAAAACCCAGGTGCATTGGTTCCATTAGAGAATATAATTCTACTTGCGACACCAGTTATAGAATTGTCCCCTCAGTTTGTCTTCTGTTAGATCCTTCTTCATTGCTGTCCCATTATCAACTGGCCTACCTCAGAGCTCATTCTTGGACCCTTTTCTTTTGTTATCCTTATTCCCACTGTGCTAAAATCTCTTTCCATGGTTTTTGGTACCATCTTTATGCCGACAACTCTCTGATTTCTCTCTCTGTACTAGAAATGTAATCCAGAATCCAATCCCAAGTTTCAGCTTTCTTGTCCAGTATTGTTGCCCTGATTTCACTCTAGCACTTTAAATTTAACTCAGGGGGAGCTGACAGATCTTCTTATCTTTCCTTTCAAATCCACTTTCTCCTTTTCCATTTTTCTATCTCCATGGATACCACTGTCATCCTCTTAGTCCTCTCGGTACTCATCATTTGGATCATCTTTAGTTCTCTCTCTCTCTCTCGCTCTCTCTCTCTGTTCTTTCCTACACACATTCTAAAGCATTGCTCTTCTAACCTGCTTTTGACAGGAATCTCACTGGTTGATCTATCCCCAATATATTGTCTTCAAAATCCAGCTATGTGTCTTCTCTTCCTCAAGCATCATGATCATGTTAACATTAGCTCCCTATTTTCACAAAGCATTCAAGTGTCTCCCACACGCCAAGTACCTTCACTCTCCAGCTCCTTATTAACTCTCTTCTCCAATCCCTACCCCTTATGAATTCCTTTCTTCATGCAAGTTGCTTTCATCTATGCCTTTTCCACCATCCACCAACTCATAACTGCATATATGTCATAATAGATGCAAAGTACACTTGGTAAAGTACATATGGAGGTTTCAAAATGAAATATGGAGTGGAGGAGTGGCCTAGTGTTTGGGGTGGTGGACTTTGGTCCTGAGGAACTGAGTTCAATTCCCACTTCAGGCACAGGCAGCTCCTTGTGACTCTGGGCAAGTCACTTAACCCTCCATTGCCTCATGTAAGCTGCATTGAGCCTGCCATGAGTGAGAAAGCGCAGGGTACAAATGTAACAAAAAATATATATATCCATATACACCTTCCCTTCCCTGTGCTAACTTTGCCCCATTCATCTATGATTAAAAATACATGTATTGTCTTTTAAGTGTGTGGACTGAAAACCATTTTATTTTGTTTGGTTTTACATATTGTATTTTAAAGTTTATTTTGTTTTAAGAATCATTTAACATTATATATTATTTTCATTAGTGCCAGCTATTCTGCTTAGAATTTGTTATTCTACTTATTGTAAGCTATTCTTACAAAGTCTGTGATACATAAGAATAATGCTCACTGTTGATGACAGTGAAAACGACCCTGACATTTTGGGGTTTTTATGTAAAATAGCATTCCATTCTGGAAACAATATGAAATGGCATAAGATATGGCAATGAAAATGCTTACATTGTTTCAGATGACTGCACATACTTATTGTTTTTTGAGGATGGGAGAGTATTTTCTCATAAGAAATTAGTCAGGTGATTTATTTGTTACCCTGATAAATTCTATATGAAATTGTGCCTGTAACACATTACCTGTATATCTTTTCGTATTTACACTTGTTGAATGTCAACAAGTAAAAGCAAATTAAAAATAAATGCTATTGTAGACCATAGTAGCATGTGGTGTTTCACTGCATGGCACTGCTGTGACAGCAGATGGAGCTATTTGGACATGATAATTTTTGTTTTCTTTCTTCAATTTGCTGTCCTTGCAGAGCGTTATTGTAAATAACTGGATTTTGTTGTAAACTGCCTTGCTTTTTATTGGACCAAAATAAAGATGAATTAAAAGATACTATAGGACTTAAGTTTTCCACAACATATAGGTCCATTTATCACATTCAATTTAACTAGATAATAAATTAACAATTGCGTACTAAAGTTGTGTGTATGTTAGGATATATGAAATTACACAATCTATGTATTTATTTAAATCTGTTTTAGAATGCTTGATATACCATGATTAGACTAGTGTGTCCCTAGGCAGTGTATAATAAAATAAACTCATATAGGGAGATTCAAAAGGATGAAGCAGAAATTACAGCCTTGATAGCAAGAAACACTAGAAGTAGGTGGGAGGAAGAGGAGTCAGAAGAGCAGGGCTTTTTTTGAGGGGGTACTTGGGGGTACTGAGTACCAGCACCTTTTTCATAGTCTGCTAAAATTGGCCCATGGACCCCAAGTTTTAATGAAAGAGCTCAGGCTCTACACACCAATTCTGCCTTGCCATAGATTCTGTGACTGGTTGCAGGGTGCCTGGCTATTGTGGGGTGGATGGATCCCTCAGTGATCACCCCACCCCTGAAGGGTGGCCTAGCATTTGAGTACCGGCACCTTTTTTGCTAGAAAGAACGCACTGCAGAAGAATAAAGGAGGACAAGGAAAGAAAGGGGAAGGTAAAAGCAGGAAGGGACGGCAAGTGGGAGGGCAAGGAAAAGGCTGCCAACAACTGTCTTATTTACAATTTACATGTGTAAATACCGGTATTTACATGTATATATCACATATGTGTAAAAGTCTGATTTCAGAAAACCAGTCCTTACATGTGTAAATCCGCACTGTGTGTAATTTACATGGGATCATGGTCTGAGAGTAGCTTGGGAAGATCTAAGATCTACACATGCAAGTCTCATTTCCAAATGGAATGTACATGTATGTCCCAATATCAACGCTAGCATTTAAAGCTCCTCCCTTGCACATTTAGGTTTGTAAAAAAATGTGCCTTCCTACACATTTTTGCCTGCATATGCAGCACGATCTACATTGGCAAATCTTTTTCTAAAATACTACCAGAATTGAAACACATCCCAATGTGAATATATCAATTCTGATGTTCTATCTAACAGTTTAATAAAAAATAAAATCATGCTGAATGAAAAGAGGATTATTTAAAATATATTGCTATATGATTAGAATGCATTTTGATTGAATAGGAAGCTGTAAGTGGATGATAATGCAGACAGCAATGCTGTACTACCACAAAGATGCACTTCAGTCCTTTGTGGAGGGAACAATGCCTGCCAAAAGTGCTAGTCAAGTACTGAAGGTGGAAAATGTCTCCACCAGCAAGCAGATGTCAATCTTTAAGTGGAGATACAAATCCCTCTCATCTCTCTATCTCACTATCAAAAGAAAAATTACAGAAAATGTGAACTATAACATGACAATAAACGTCAGTAAGAGACGCATTCAAGATTATGAAGGGAGAAGAATGTATTGAATGTTGCTGCCTGTTATCGTATAAACCTCAGTATTTGATGTCGGCATAGGCTTTTGCCAAGGTGTGTAATTTAGAGTATTCCAGTAATGAATGTATCAGTAAGTGGGGAGTTAAGCGTGGAGTGATTGACATGGCCCATCTACAAAGGGAGGATCCTGTCTTCCAAAGGGTCCTTTTACTAAGGTGTGTCAAAAAGTGGCCTGCGCTGGTGTAGACGCGTGTATTGGATGCGTGCCGGTCCATTTTTCAGTGCAGCTGCAAAAAATGTCTTTTTTTTGGGGGGGGGGGGGCTGAAAATGGACGTGCGGCAAAATGAAAATTTGCACGCGTCCATTTTGGGTCTGAGACCTTACCACCACCCATTCACTTAGTGGTAAGGTCTCAGATGTTAGCAATGCCAATTATGGCCTGGTTTGCGCCGTGCACCAGAAAATAAAATATATTTTCCGGTGTGCGTAGTGGACGCACGTAAAAAATGAAATTACCGCCCAGGCCATGTGGTAGCTGGGCGGTAGTTCCGAATTGGCGTGTGTTGGGTGCGCATAGGCACCTATCCAGCTCATTTTCGAAAGTGATCGCCGGCCATCTTCTGACACTAATCGGGAGATGGCCGACGATCTCCTGAACCCGGTGAAATTGGTATAATCGAAAGCCGATTTTGGCCGGGTTCAACTGCTTTATGTTGAGGAGCCGGTAAAACATCAAGGGGGCGTGTCGGTAGGGTAGTGAAGGCAGGACGGGGGCGGGATGGGGGTGTGCTCACGAGATGGCCGGCTTCGCCTGATAATGGGAAAAAAAGCCAGACTTGACGAACATTTCGCCGACTTTACTCGGTCCCTTTTTTCTCACGACCAAGCTTCAAAAAAGAGCCCCAACTGACCAAATGACCACTGGAGGGAATAGGGGATCACCTCCCCTTACTCCCCCCAGTGGTCACCAACCCCCTCCCACCAAAAAAAAACCACTTTTTTTGCCAGCCTCTAAGCCAGCCTCAAATGTCATACCCAGCTCCCTGATAGCAATATGCAAGTCCCTGGAGCAGTTTTTAGTGGGTGCAGTGCACTTCAGACAGGTGGACCCAGGCCCATCCCCCCCTACCTGTTCCACTTGTGGTGGTAAATGGGAGCCCTCCAAAACCCACCCAAAATCCACTGTACCCAAATGTAGGTGCCTCCCTTCACCCCTTAGGGCTATGGTAATGGTGTAGAGTTGTGGGGAGTGGGTTTTAGGGGGGATTTGGGGGGCTAAACAACCAAGGGAAGGGAGCTATTTTTAAATTTTTTTTAATTTTTACAAATGCCCCCTAGGGTGCCCTGTTGGTGTCCTGGCATGTGAGGGGGGCCAGTGCACTACAAATGCTGACTCCTCCCATGACCAAATGCCTTGGATTTCGTCGGGTTTGAGATTGCTGGCATTATTTTCCATTATGGCCGAAAACCGATGCCGGCCATCTCAAACCCGGCAAACTCCGGGCCCAACCGTATTAGCGAAGAAAAAGATGGCTGGCCATCTTTTTCGAAAATACGGTTGGCTCCACCTGCTTGCGGCGCCGGCCCCGGAGATGGCCGCCCATAGAGATGGCCGGCGCCATTCGATTATGCCCCTCCAAGCGGCTTAGTAAAAAGGCCTCTAAATTATTTTATGTGTCTCAAGGAGATACCAGGAGTCATCAGTGAGAAATGCTGGGAGAGCTTCTTTCCAGTTTTGAAACATTTCTCTGGTTTTTCTTTTGAGGATGGGGGTGGGGGTGGGGTGGCTTTTATTTTGGATCCTGGCCCTTAAGAGATAGTGTACCTGACTTTAGTCCCACTGTTGTTGTATTGCTGTGGCCAAGTAAACATGATGTTCCCAAACTGCTACAACAGAAAATTAAATTTACCACATAAATAAGTAACCTGCAGTAGTGAGCTACCACAGGTTAGTGACTTGCACAATAAATTTTGCTTCAGTACAATTGTGAATTCATTGTACAGAATGTGGTGATTTTCCTCTCAGCACTCTATCCATTAATCCCTTTGTCAACAACCTGCCCCAACCCCATTCTCATTTATACCTTTTTCTCTCAAACACTTTCACAAGTTCGGATTCATAATAACGGCAGAAGAAAGTGTATGTAGAAGATTTTCAAAAATGCCCCTCTATATCTTCCATTCTGACTTGGATAGAGACACCCAGCTCATAATGTCCAAAATGAATGTCAATGCCACATGCATTTTCGAACAGGAAATATGCCAGGATTTCCTGTCCAAAAATACTTGAGATGGATGTTCATGTGCTGAGGATGTCCAGCATGAACAGCCATTTTACAAACTGAAATATCCAACATATGAACGGCAAAAAAACAAACAAACCAGGAACAAGGTCATCCGTCTGGTAGCATTCTTAGAAGAATGGCCACAGAAACATCACTGTAAAGCAGAGAGGCAGCCTACTGGTTTTTGCAGTGGACTTTAAACCAAAGGACCAAGGTTCAAATCCCACAATTAAAAACTCTTTTATTTTGTAATTGTGAACCTTCCAGGAACAGAAACATATCTACTGTACATGAATGTATACAACTTCAATAGCCTTCAGGCTTGCAGGTGGCTTATATATTAAGATACAGTAGGTATTTTCTGTTCCTGGAGAGCACACAATTAAAAAAAAGAGTTAAAGTAGGATTTGAACTTGGGTCCGCAAGGATTTCGGCATTTCAAGCACATGGACATTCATTTGGGCTTTTTGAGATGTCCATATGTTTGGAAAATAAGCGCCATAGTCTGGAATACAGGATACCATCCAATATTTGTGAAGGCTGTGTTGTAGACAGTGTCAGAGTGCCTACAGGAGTGAGATAAATGGAGGCAGAACCCCTTCAATGACTACTGAACATGCAGGATAGTGATAGATCCCTGTGCATAGTCTTTGCTTTTCCACGTATAAGGCAGACGTATGCTGGGTTTCTTTTGCATTTCATTTCATTGTTCAGATTTTATTTTTTATTTCATTTTGGGGTGGTTTTTTATTTCTTTATCTTGTGCACATTATTTTGCAATATGGCACTGAAGGAGTTGGAGTTCCTGCCCTATTTTGTCTCATGGAATACTATCTTGCTTATAATCGATAGAGAAAAATGCCTATATTGCGACCCAAATCGGGAGATGGGCGTCTTTCTCCCGTGGGCGCCCAAATCGGTATAATTGAAAGCCGATTTTGGGCATTTCCAACTGCAATCCATTGCGGAAATGGGTAAAGTTGACGGGGGCGTGTCGGAGGCGTGGTTATCGGCCGAGGAGAGATGGGCATCTTTAGCTGATAATCGAAAAAAAAGGCGTTTTTACCGCGATTTTGGGTCATTTTTTGTGGACCCTTTTTTTTCATGAACAAGTCCCCAAAAAGTGCCCCAACTGACCAGATGACCACTGGAGGGAATCAGGGATGCCCTCCCCGGACTCCCCCAGTGGTCACTAACCCCCTCCCACCCAAATAAACGCACTTTAAAAACTTTTTTTCCAGCCTCTATGCCAGCCTCAAATGCCGTACCCACCTCCATGACAGCAGAATGTGTTCTATCCTCTGACAGCCTTTCCCTGGTTCTGATGTGGGTCTCGGGTGAGTGTGACACCTTTTCTGTTAAGGGCACTGCAGAGTCACATCAGCAATGCATTGTGGTGGGTGTAGGGTATTGGGCTCCGTGATTCCACTAGCTTGTGGCAAATGCTCACGATGTTGGTAGTTGGTAGGCTCTACTCCCATGGTGCTTTTCCCCCTGCTGGGTCAGAGTGTGCCCTGTTTTGTTTCCGGTAGTCCATGAGGTAGTGGCCATTTTTGTAACCCAGTTTTAGATCCCTTTCACATGTTAGCCATGTTACAGAACTTAGTTCTTACCTTGAATGTGGCTGAAAGAGGGCATTGTACACCATTCTGCCAGTTCGGACCTACTGCTAATCTCAGTACCAGGGAGACTTGTTGCCAGTGGGGCACAACCTCTGATCTGCAGTTAACTGTGAGTAAGCATGCTTAATCCAATAAAGGACATTTTCGGAGAGATTAGTCTTCAGGTGTCAACTGGTGTGCCAATGTTATATAGCAGCAACAAGTCCTAGAGGCCTGCGTGTATGCAGGTCCCTGGAGCACTTTTAGTGGGTACCGCAGTGCACTTCAGCCAGGTGGACCCAGGCCCATCCCCCCTACCTGTAACACTTGTGCTGGTAAATGGGAGGTCTCCAAAACCCACTGTACCCACAAGTAGGTGCCCCCTTCACCCCTAAGAGCTATGGTAGTGTTGTACATTTGTGGGTAGTGGGTTTTGGGGGAGGGGGGTTGGGTGCTCAGCACCCGTGGTAAGGGAGCTATGCATGTGGGAGCGTTGTCTGAAGTCCACCACACTGACCTCTAGGGTGCCCAGTTGGTGTCCTGGCATGTCAGGGGGGCGAGTGTACTACGAATCGTGGCCCCTCCCATGACCAAATGGCTCGGATTAGGACGTTTTTGAGCTGGGCGTTTTTAGTTTCCATTGCCGCTAAAAAAAACCAAACGCCCAGCTGAAAAACGTCCATTTTTTCAAAAATACGGTCTGTCCCGCCTCTTCACGTACCAGTTTTCGGACATAGACGCCCATGGAGATAGGCATTCGCGTTTGATTATGCCCCTCCACCTATGCACACATTGTTTTTACTTGAAGATGCTTGAAGTTGAACAGAAAATGTTACTGTGTTTGAAGGATAATCAATCAGCAGTTACAAACAGAAATTTCAAAATGTCAATACTTTCACTTGCTCTTATCTGGTTAGAGGAGTACAGAAAACATTTCTCATGCAAATTATAAACCCATCTAAGTAACTTTGAACCAATGAAACTGGGTTCAAGTAGAGATTTAACTTTTTGTTTCAAACTTTTAACTTCAAAAACACTTTCCAAAGTTCTGACACTTTTTTTGACATGCATATTACTATTACTAATTGTCATTTCAACAGCACCCTTAGATATAAGTACACAAGTGTGTAAGAAGCAGTCCCTGCTCGACAGACAGAACAAATAAGAAATTAGGGCTTTTCGTTTATTATGAGAATGATTAAAATAGCACGGGCATTAAACAGCTGAGTAAGGGGTTAAGTGTAAAAAGCTGCCCCACCTCTGGACTTGTTCCCTGCTGAGTATGGGCCTGGGTCTACCTTTCTGCAGTGCACTGCACCCACCACTAAACTACTCCAGGGACCTGCATGCTGTTCTAATGGATCTGAGTATAAAATCGGAGGCTGGCAAGTAATGTTTTAAATCATATTTTGAGGGGATGGGAAGGGGTTAGTGACTAATGGGAGAGTATTCCTTCCTGTGGTCATCTGGTCATTTAGGGCACCTTCTTGTGCCATATTTGTTATAAAAACAGGTTTAGCTCATCTTAGTTTATTTATTTATTTATTTATTGCATTTGTATCCCACATTTTCCCACCTCTTTGCAGGCTCAATGTGGCTTACAATACATCATGAATATTGGAAATATATAATAGAATATACATTTAGTATTATGGAAGGATTTTGGGTAACATGATCATGATAAAGCATCGTATAAAGGATGATACAAAGGATAGTGAAAAAGCATGATATAAAGGATTTGGGTTACATGATAATGAATAAGCATGATAGAAAGGCAAATATTATAAGGCAATACTGGATGCATGTGGAGGAGTTCACATTTGTTGATCTTTGTTGTATACCTTATTAAGAGATGGGTCTTCAGTAGTTTGCGGTTTTGTTTTGTTCCATTATGGCTGAAAATCTAGTCCTGCCTAATTATGCTCTCACCTATCCACCCTTAATTATTTGTTTGTCCTTGAGATAGTCTAAATCCCTGGTTACTTACTGCACATGTATTAATTTGCTTCTTGAACTTATTGTAATTTGTTTTATATTCTGTACATTATTATGTTTTATTCACTTTATTGTTTGTAAGCCACATTGGAGTCTATTTCAGGCTAATGTGGGGTATAAATGTAGTGAATAAATAAATAAATAAAAATGTTGATTATTGAAAGCAGAGCACTTGACAAGAAGCTGGAACCCTGAGCCATCAGGGAACAAACAAAAGTAGGAACCAAATGGCTGAAAGAGAAAACTAGCAGCAGGGACACAATACTCGAGGTGCGGTCGCACCATGGAGCGATACAACGGCATTATAACATCCTCGTGTTTGTTTTCCATCCCTTTCCTAATAATACTCAATATTCTGTGCGCTTTCTTAGCCGCCGCAGCACACAGACCCCATTGAGTAGCCCTGTCAGAAAATTATCCTCTATGTTTCTACTTAAGATACTATAAAACTACAATACTCCTTTTAATATTTTTGTTGAATAAATTTTGAAATTAGTTGACTGCAGAACATCAGTACTGACTGATGAACCTGAACTGTAAATGTCATTGTAAACGTGATCACAAAACACCCTGAAGTCCTTGAAATCAGCAGCTATTACAACTTTCTGATTACTTTGGAACTTCTGCTGATACTGGTAGACTTAGGTCAAGGTCATGTCTGCAACAATTTTGGTTAACCCTTGCCGGTCAGAAATAATGCTTCTCCTGAAAAGCCAGTCCGTTGGAGAAAAAAATGTTAATTAATAACTGGACAGAGGTATTTGAGTTTAACCCTATTAGATCTACTCCCTAATTGTGCACATATAAAAGCAGCTCAAATCTTTACATAAGAACATAAGTGTTGCCATACTGGGACAGACCGAAGGTCCATCAAACCCAGTATCCTGTTTTCCAACAGTGGCCAATCTCAGCACTTCTGTTTTGGCTTAACTATAGATGTGACTGTTCTTTAATTTGTTATTTTAATAATGTTAACTGTATCTTTGATATGGGGACTAGTGGTGATATTATGCTGTTGCTTATGGCTCATTCTTGGCATAAGGAGACGGTAAGGAACATATTACTTTAGTTTATATTCGCTTGTATGTTTCAATGCTCACATATATATTCTATTTCAGAACTTTCTCATCACATTTCCTATTTTTAAGATTTGTTTTCTGTACAAATTGTATTTCATATGCACAAATAGGTAAAGATGAACACCAAGAGCAGGATGGGTAAAAGGTATTCTTACATGAGTCATATAACATCTACTGCAGCAGTGTCTGGCATCAGCACAGGCTCTGCAGGATTTGGAGGTCGTTTCAAACCTTCTCCTTATGAAAACGGCAGCATCTGCATGTGTAGACAGGTTACACATGTAAATGGTTACTTCAGAAAGCCATTTTTTATACATGGAGAGCACTAGAACACAGATATTTCAAATAGGCCTCTTTTAGGTATGGTTAGGGTGGGCTGAAAATTTATACATGTTTTTCCATGTCAGCTTTTGCGCCAGATCTGAGGCATGCATATGTGTTTGAAAAGTGATCTTTTCAGCCAGGGCTTTAAGAGGCTCTTTTACTAAGCTGCGTTGGTGCCTACGTATGCACAATGAGCATCAATTTGGAGTTACCACCAAGCTACCGCGTGGCCCGGGCGGTAATTTCATTTTTTATGCTCGTCCACTACGCACTTCGGAAAATCTATTTTATTTTCTGGCGCGCGGTGAAAACTGGGCGGTAATTGGCATTCTACGTGCATTGACAATTACTGCCTTGTTAATGCATGAGACCTTACCGCTAAGTGAATGGGTGGCAGTAAGGTCTCAGACCCAAAATGGACACGGGTCAATTTTGATTTTGCCGCACGGCCAGTTTTGGCAAAAAAAAAGGCCTTTTTTACAGGTGCTCTGAAAAATGGATCTGCATGTGTCCAAAACACGCGCCTACACTAGCGCAGCCCATTTTTCAGCGCAGCATAGTAAAAGGACCCCTAAATAAAGGATTAAGGGCATAATTTTCCTTATTCCTGTGTTTCTATTTTTTGCCTTTAAAAAAAAAGTTGGGATTTCCCATTACATTGACAGCATTTATATCATCGGTTTCTAAAGTCAGGCCCCTATACATATTAAGTACCAGTACCTATAAGTAGGAGTTGCAAAATCATGCTTTCCACTTATAAATGCTGGCACTTATAAGTGGAAGCCGCCAGGTGATGACACTCTTTTTTTCTTCATATATATTTTTTAAACTCAATGCTCTTATTACTACTACTACTTAACATTTCTAAAGCGCTACTAGGGTTACGCAGCGCTGTACAGTTTAACAAAGAAGGACAGTCCCTGCTCAAAGGAACTTACAATCTAAAGGACAAAATGTCAAGCTGGGCAGTCTAGATTTCCTGAGTAGAGGTATAAAGGTTAGGTGCCAAAGGCGACATTGAAGAGGTGGGCTTTGAGCAAGGATTTGAAGATGGGCAGGGAGGGGGCTTGGCGTATGGGCTCAGGGAGTTTATTCCAAGCATAGGGTGAGGCGAGGCAGAAAGGGCGGAGCCTGGAGTTGGCGGTGGTGGAGAAGGGTGCTGAGAGGAGGGATTTGTCCTGTGAGCGGAGGTTTCAGGTAGGAATGTAAGGGGAGATGAGGGTAGAGAGGTAATGAGGGGCTGCAGATCAAGTGCATTTGTAGGTTAGTAGGAGAAGCTTGAACTGTATGCGGTACCTGATCGGAAGCCAGTGAAGTGACTTGAGGAGAGGGGTGATATGAGCATATCGGTCCAGACGGAAGATAAGACGCGCAGCAGAGTTCTGAAGGGATTGAAGGGGGGAAAGATGGCTAAGTGGGAGGCCAGTGAGGAGTAGGTTGCAGTATTCAAGGCGAGAGGTAATGAGAGAGTGGACGAGAGTTCGGGTGGTGTGCTCAGAGAGGAAAGGGCAAATTTTGCTGATGTTATAGAGAAAGAAGCGACAGGTCTTGGCTATCTGCTGGATATGCGCAGAGAAGGAGAGGGAGGAGTCGAAGATGACTCCGAGGTTGCGGGCAGATGAGACGGGGAGGATAAGGGTGTTATCGACTGAGATAGTGTGGAGGGAGAGGAGAAGTGGGTTTGGGCGGAAAGACAATAAGCTCGGTCTTGGCCATGTTCAGTTTCAGGTGGCGGTTGGACATCCATGCAGCAATGTCGGATAAGCAGGCCGATACTTTGGCCTGGGTTTCCGCAGTGATGTCTGGTGTGGAGAGATAAAGCTGGGTGTCGTCAGCATAAAGAGCATAAAGCTCTTGATGTATTTTTAAAAAGTCTCGGTGTTTAGCAGAGTATTTTGTAAAACAACAGAGGAATTGTTAACATCCTGACCTGGACATTCCAATTCCCCCTTGATGTGCTATGTGATATGAGACTTTCAGTCTGCAAGTTCCTCTTTTCCAGGCAGGGGTGTAGCCAGACAACAGATTTTGGGTGGGCATAGGCAAGAAGTGGTTGGGCACCAAGTGTTCTTCCCCCCCCCCCTCAACCACCACCCAAAAAATACCTCAGCTGGTGAGAAAATGCTTCTTTCCATCTTGGCAGTCTGCAGCAGGCATGCACTGAAAACTGAGCATGTGCAGGTGCCGTTATCATGGAGAGTAGCGTTTTCGTTACCATCAAGGGGAAGTCTTCGGCTGGCAGAACTTGGGATCCCCACCAGCTACTACTAAACGTGTGCTACTGTTGGGTGGGCCTAAGCCCTAAGTGGGTGGACCCCGGCCCACCTGTGGCTATGCCACTGTTTCCAGGGATAATACAAAATTCTGTTTATAAAGAACAAAGAGGCAAAGTTGCTAAAGTAGAGGGAAAGGGAATATTTGCAATTTTTGCTTCAGTTTGCCTGCCAAACATTTTCAGCCTAAGACTACAATTTCTTTTGGGCACATCAGACAATTCTTGGAAAACTACACGTTCCAGAAAAATAAATGGTGTGAATTCAGAACTGCAAGGTCTTATGTTGAGGGGCAGGTTATTGATTAACAAAATATTACTTATTTTTGTTTTGGATTGTAACTTGCAGACACCTCGGCGAGCCTCCGGTTGAGAATGGCCTGATTCCATATCTGGGATGCGCTCTGCAGTTTGGCGCCAACCCCCTTGAGTTTCTCCGAGCAAGACAAAAGAAATATGGCCACATTTTCACCTGCAAAATAGCCGGCAAATATGTCCATTTCATCACAGATCCCTTTTCATATTACTCTGTTATTCGCCAAGGAAAACATTTTGACTGGAAAAAGTTTCACTTTTCCACTTCTGTAAAGGTAGCAGCTTTCAATGGTGATGTTATTTTGCACAATTACAAAACAGAAAACATGGCTAGTTCATTCTAGATTTCTCCATAATGTTATGTGCTCTGTTTTCAAATATTCCCAATTCTGCATCTATAGAAAAATAATGCCTACTGTATGTCTGTAATCCATGTACAGATTTCCTATCTGGTTTTCAAATATTTGTGTATCATGAAATTAATCAGACTTAGGGTCAGGCACCGTTTGCATGTATGAAAGCTGATATACACTTGAAAATTGGCATAGAGATTTATGTGGCACCTTCTAGAAAAGGCGTTACATATTTTTTAAGGGAGTGTGTTCTGGATGTAGTTTGAGTGGTTCTTCAAGCGTATGTGTGTCCTGTATTTTAAAACAATAATACACACATACCATGAAAAATTTCTGGCGTTGTCATTTATACCTACTTAAAACTACACATAATCCCAGGCTAACTGCTCATTTGAACCTGGGGTTTATAGGGATGCTTGATTGGGGAATAGTGCTTAACTTTCAAGAGTTTCAAACCACCTCAAAATACCAAAAGCTTGAGTTTTACAGCTGGACTTCTTAATTGGTTCCCTTTGGATACACAGTTTTACAAAATCTGTCACTGCATGCATGTAAAGTTCTGAGTGATGCCACTCATGTTTTCCTTTGCAAAATGGCTTTTTTTTTTCTAAATATGTGCTACCAAATACAAGTATGTTTTTTGGTGGTGCTATTTGAATGCATGGACCTAAACAGTTGGGTTCCTACTGAGATGTCCTATACAAAGTTGTCCTTCAAGCTTTCAAGGTAATAAAATTAGGGTGAGGCTAAGAAAGCAAAACCGTAATCTTGGATCAGAGCCATCCTCTCAGACTTTTTCAGTGGAGGAATAGCCTAGTGGTTACAGCAGTGGGTTGTAAACCAGGGAAGTCAAAGTTCAGCTTTCACCAACCCTGATCAAGTCTCTTAACTCTCCTTTGCCTCATGTATGAACTTGGGGGTTGATAATCAGCCGGTTGCGGTGAGCATTTTTTTTTTAGTCGCCAGCAGCATTATTCCAAGATACTTAATGCTGGGCCACCAGCACTGAATAGACAGGTTTACGTGGCTGGCTATCCCTTACGTGGTTAAGTGCCATATTCAGCACTTAGCCATCTAAGCGAAACCACATAAAGGGGTCCTTTTACCAAGTTGCGATAAAAGGACCCCTGCGGTGGCATTGGTATGTGGGTTTGCTGTGTGCCGAGGCACCCTTTTACTATAGCAGGTACAAGGATTTTTTTTTTTAAACGGAAATGACCATATAGTAAGTTAAGCACTTGCCATGCAGTCATTTCCTCGGGAGCCCTTACTGCCTTCTCTTTAGAAGACAGTAAGGGCTCCCATGCTAACCTGGTGGTAATTGGGTAGCGCACAGTGCTGTCTAGTTACTGCCAGGTAATTTCTTGAGCACCAGAAATGGTGCACAGCACACACCAATACTGCTGCTGTGCCAATTTGCTGCAAGTCATTGTTGCGGTAGCCCTACCGCAGCTTTTTAAAAGGGCCCCGAAGATAGAACTGATTTTTATGCAATCCGATTTGACCACTAAACTTAAGCAGTTAAGGGCCAGATTCTATATAAGGCGCCTAAAAAATCCATGCGATAAACATTTCTGCCCAGGTGTATTCTGTAAGCAGCACCTAGATTTAGGTGCTGGATATAGAATATGCTTAATTGATAGCCCAGCGCCTAAAACTATGAGCCTCCATTTACACTAGTGAAAACATGGCGTAAATCCCTGTGTGTAGATTTACACGTACTGGGCCATGTTCTATAACTACGCATGTACATTTTAGAATGCCCACGAAATGCCCATTTGACCGCCCATAGCCATGCCCCCTTTGAACTGTGCACACTTGAATTTAGACGCAGTTCATTACAGAATACGCTTAGCGAGTTGTGCATGTAAATTCAAATTATTACCAATTAGTGCTTATTATTGCTTGTTAAGTGCTGTTATCAATGCTGATTGGCTTGTTAAGCCAATTAAGTTATGTGCGCAGTTATGGAATATGTCTGGATGTTGATGCAGATCTCTAGGCACGCTATATAGAATCTGGGGGTAAGTGCTTAATATTGGCACTTAACCACATAAGTGCTGACTCCGCCCATGGACCGCCCACAAAATAGCCGGCATTTAGTATAGTGGTCTGTGGTGATATTCAACAGTACTAACTGGTTAAATGTCACTGAATAACAGCAGATAGTTCCAAACAAGTGATTTAACCTGCCAGGAGCCATTTCTAGCCAGTTAAATTGTATTGAATATCAACCCCTTAGATTCTGAGCCCTCTGGCGACAGGAAAGTACCTTTCATACCTGAGTGTAACTCACCCTGAATGACCACTGAAAAGATGTGAGCTAAATACAAAATAAATAAACTATCATGATTATTATAATCAAGGACTGGGATTGAGCAATAGGGTGTACTGCATTAAGTTTGTTTTCCCTAGTCACATAAAATGGGGAAAAAAATCCTTAGCTAATCCAACCCATAGAGTACGTTATCCCAGATATTTTAAAATATAGGGGCAATACTGTAAATCATGTATGAGCTCAGCAAGTGCTTCTCTTTAAATTTTCTGCTCTGCAAATGGATACATTTGGGATAGACAATTCAATCTCCATCCATAATTTATCACTTCAGAGTTAGGAGGGTGTTCTGGCAGTAGGGCCATATAAGACAAGTTTTCAAAATGATTGGGGGTGCTAAACACAACACAAATTATACTTCCCAGGACAGAGTGAAGGAGCTGGCTCAATACTGGAGTGGAGGAATAGCCTAATGGTTAGTACAGTGAGCTGGACTCCTGCGGAACTAAGTTCAATTCCTACTGCAGCTCCTTGTGACCCTGGGTAAGACACTTAATCTTCCATTGCCTCAGGTACAAAACTCCCTCCCTCTTAGATTGTGAGCCCACTAGGCATAGAGAAAGTACCTTATATATACTGTGTGCAGTGCTGCATACATCTAGTAGCACTATAGAAATGACAAGTAGTAGTACTAATTGTGTGGGTGCTCAGCAACTGTTGCTTCCACAAAGCTGGTTCCTATGGGTAGGGCCTAAATTTATTTGGAGAGCAGAGATATTCAGTGGATGTAAATAGCAGGCCTGTCTTTATCTGGATATATTATCTAAGTTTAGGGCCACCTATTCAGTGGTCCAACGTATATAAATTGGTTAAAAATCCACATAAAGATATACAGGTAACCTACCTATGTCCCTGGTACTCTAGGGGAAAATGGGTAAGAGTGATGCTACTTACTCTTGCCTGGTGTGGCCTGCTTATCAAAATGATTATCGCAGTCTCTAGTGGCAGCCTCAGGGTACTTCAAGCACCACTGTACCTGAAGTACTCATGGTATTTGAAGTACTGTGAGGCTGCTGCTAGAAGTTGTGGAATTTTGATGGGAAACCCATGCAGGGCAGGAGCAAATGGGCATTGATCTTGCCCATTTCCTGCAGACCACCAGGGACCCACAAAAGTAGGCCTGAGGAGCCTACAGGGATGGGGGTTGGGGGAGCTGGGGCCTGGGGCCACCTTAGATTTTCTTCAGGGGGTGAGTAGTGGGAGGGGAGATCTTGGGGATCAGAAGGGGGGCCACCAGACCTTATTGACCACCACCTGGAGGTTAGCTGGACACCAGTCAATATTCAGACGGGTTTCTGGTTAACTACTACTGCCACACTAGCAGCTCCCGGTGAAGAAATACTGACAAAAAACATTCATTTTTAATGGGCTCCGTTGGCATTGTCGTGCAGGAACCGCTAGCATGGCTTGATAAAAGAGGCCCTTTATGCAATTACCCTGCTGGTTAGCAGACTGAATTTTGCCACCAACTGGTTATGTCGATTCTTCATCTAAACTCCACCCCTAACCTCGCCGGTTAGGGGATGACTGGAATATTCAGAGGCACTGTCCGGTTAAGTGCAGCTGAATATCCCCGCTTAACCATGACCAACCGATTTAAACATCCAGAAGCCTCTCCTGGCCATTTAAATCGCTTTGAATATCTACCCCTAAGTTTAGGCCTTCTGAATAGGAGGCCTATATTAAACAGATAATGGTTGTGGCAGTCAGTGACCAATACATATGTTCAGTGCCACTGGCTATAGTGATGCTGAATACATACATTATTAAATGCCATGGCTATTATTTATATTAAATCTTTCTAACACTCCCCCCACCCTTTGAAACCATGTGTGGAAACTGATTATATATCAATTGGTAACAGTAGCGTTCCTAGAGGGGCTGACACCTGGGGCGGATCGCCGATGCGCCCCGCCCCCCAGGTGCAGCGCCCCCCCCCCCCCGGTGCAGCGCAACCCCTCCCAGCGAAAGGACACCCACCACCCCAGCGAAAGAACCCCCCCGGGTGCATGCCGCTGGGGGGGGGGGTGCCGTGCGCCGATCAGCGTCATTCGTTTCCATGCTCCCTCTGCCCCGGAACAGGAACCTCTGCCCCGGAACAGGTTACTTCCTGTTCCGGGGCAGAGGGAGCATGGAAACGAACGATGCTGACCGGCGCACGGCACCCCCCCAGCGGCATGCACCCAGGGCGGACCGCCCCCACCCCCCCCCCCCCCCTTGGTACGCCACTGATTGGTAACTTATAGTTACTTGCATAACCGTACTGATGAACCAAGAGCTGCAAAATGCTTCATAATTATCCTGTCTAGCTGTTAACATACATTTCTTGTAAAGTATATCAGTGGTTCTCAAACCTGTCCTGGGGCTCCCCAGCCAGTCAGGTATTCAGGATATTCACAATGAATATTCATGAATTGATTTGCATGCACTGCCTCCACTGCATGCAGATCTCTCATGAATATTCATTGTGGATATGCTGAAAACCTCACTGTCAGGGGAGCCCTCAGGACAGTTTGGGAACTACTGGGGTATATTTGATATACAATGGTTCAGAATTAATCTGATATTATTTTTTATTACTAATCAGAGCTCAACAGTGCAGTATGATGAATGCAGTTACATCTGCTATCATTCCAGCTCTTCAAAGATCACTTTCTTTACTAAGAAGATTGCATCTTTTATTTAATTTTAAATTACAGTAGTGTACACAGTCTGTCATATATTACCAAAAATTTAAAACAATGTATCATTTCCATTCCTGAACAATCATCCTGTTATGATGAGCCTTCATTGTCTAACACTAAATATTTTTGATGACAGGCTTTTGGACATGGCAGCATGGATCCCAACGATGGAAACACCACAGAAAATATACATGAAACTTTCATAAAAACATTGCAGGGTGATTCTTTGAGTAGCCTTATTGAGGCCATGATGGAAAACCTTCAGCATGCCATGCTCCAACCAAATGTTCTTAAAGTGAATTCTCAAGACTGGATCACTGATGGGCTCTACGCCTTCTGTTACCGGGTGATGTTTGAAGCTGGCTACTTGACTCTTTTTGGGAAAGAGCTCAACTCTCCGAAAGAGAAGAACTCTGCAAGGCAAGAAGCACAAAGAGCTCTTATCCTCAATGCTCTTGAGAACTTCAAACAGTTTGATAAGATTTTCCCAGCTCTTGTAGCAGGTCTACCAATTCATGTGTTCAAGAATGCTTACAGTGCTCGAGAGAATCTGGCAAAAGAATTTCTGCATGAGAATCTAAGAAAACGAAACAACATCTCCGACCTCATCTCTCTAAGGATGTTCTTGAATGATACTCTCTCCACCTTTGATGATATGAGCAAAGCAAAAACCCATTTAGCTTTACTATGGGCTTCACAGGCTAACACATTACCTGCTACTTTTTGGAGTTTATTTTATATAATTAGGTAAGATTTAAAAAAAAAAAAAAAATTCTATCACTGTTTACTTAGGGGGGGTCTTTTACTGAGGTGTTCAGCATTTTTAGCTCGTGCTAAAAATCAGCTGGTGCTAAATGCTGAGATGCCGATTATATTCTTATGGGCATCTCAGCATTTAGCGGCAGCTGATTTTTAGCACGAGCAGCGCATCTTAGTAAGAGATTCCCTTAGAGGGGTAGTTACTAAACTGCATACTGCCATTTAAAGAATCCTGCAGCAAATATAAAATTGAATTGCTCAAGTTGGGAACATCACACATTTCTGGCTGCGGTAACGCAGACAGCAGGCTCAAAGTTGGACCCAGTATCTTTTTAGGTTTAAATACTGATGACAAGCAAGAAAAAAAAGAAACAATACATAAGAACATCACTTATGCCATCACATATTTTCACATAAACCAACCTCCAACCCCATCCCATTGGACCCAGTATCTTTTAAACGGGACATGTTGTAAAATCTGCTGCATTCTCACCCACTGACTCCCCCACACTCAATTCATAGATTTTCTCCCACCCTGACATCCCTCTCTGATGCCTCATTCCAGGGCCGCCGAGAGACAGAGCCAGGTCGCTGCAGCTGTCATCCCCCCCCCCCACTCTGGCTGCTGAAGCCACTGCCCCACTCACTTGGGCCATCACCCCTACCCTTTACCTTCCTGTGTCAGCTTCTCCCTCGGACTATCACTCTCTTGCTCCTGTGTGCTGGGACCCAGGCTATCACATTAACACAATCACTCAGGTCCCAATATACAGGAGCAAGAGAGAAACAGACCGGGGAAGCAGAACCTTCTTGCGCCAGGCCCTCCTTGGAGGCCGGGACTGGGGAATCTTGCCCCCAATGCTCCCCCCTCTTGGTGGCCTTGCCCCATTCATAGATTTCTTTGCAAAATTAAACTGCTTAGCTATTCAGATAGTGGTGCAATACTATCACTATGAGAGTAATTTTATAGCAGTCGCCTGGGGTAGACACCCAAAATGGTGTGGACAACATGAGGAAGGACTTAGTGAAGCTAAAGGAATGGGCTGGAATTTGGCACCTTAGATTTAAGGCTAAAAAATGCAGGGTCATGCATTTTGGTTGCAAAAACATGTGGGAACAGTACAGTTTAGGGGGTGAAGTACTTTTGTGAACAAAAGAGGAGTGGAGTTGGGTGTGATTAGGGTTACCATATGTCCAGATTTACTCGGACATGTCCTCTTTTTGAGGGCATGTCCGGGCAACCGGGTGGGTTTTGCCAATCTGCCCGTTTGTCCAGAAATCCGGACAAACGGGCAGATTGCTAGCCTCCCCTCCCCTTACTTACTAGTACCCTGGTGGTCTAGTGACCTCTTCCGCCTTCGGGGCAGGAAAGAGCCCCCTCTTTCCTGCCCGGAGCTCTGCCCTGCATGCATCCTTCCTGTAGGTGATCCTTGGCACCGAATCAAAATGGCCACCGAGAGTTGAAGTGACCTCATGAGACTTCAACTCTCCGCGGCCATTTTGAATCGGCACCGAGATCACCAACAGGAAGGATGCATGCAGGGCAGCGCTCCGGGCAGGAAAGAGGGGGCTCTTTCCTGCCCTGAAGAGGTCACTAGACCACCAGGGCAGTAGTAAGGTAAGGGGAGGGGGGGGGGGCGACGGGGTATGTGACAGGGGGGAAGGGAAAACGTGACAGGGGGCGGAGTGAGGGTGTGACAGGGGGCAGAGTGAGGGTGTGAAATGGGGCACGGCAGGGTGTGAAAGGGGGCAGGGTGTGTGGTGGGGGCAGGGCATGTGTCCTCCTTTTTGGGGGACAAAAAATGGTAACCCTAGGTGTGATCAAATGTGTTGATCTTAAGGTGGCCAAACAGGTAGAAAAGGTGATGGTGAAAACTAGAAGGATGCATGGGTGCATAGGGAGATGAAGGAAAAAGGAGGTGAAGATGCCTCTGTATAAGGCTCTTGTGAGACCTCATTTAGAATATTGTGTACAATTCTGGAGACTGCACCTTCAAAAAGATATAAACAAGATGGAGTCGGTCCAGAGAGTGGCTGCTAAGCATATGGGGACAGTCTTAAAGATCTCAAAATGTATGCTTTGGAAGAAACCAAAAAAACAAAAAGGCACACAACTGCTTACAAAACAGTAGATAAAAAACAACAAAGCAGTGGAATCAAATGCATTTATTTGGAATAATACCCGACGTGGCCACGTTTCACCCTCAGGCTGCGTCAGGGGTACAAACTATCAAAAGTGTATATAAGTATATCATATACACTAGTAGTGAGATGAGAACAGTTATTCCAAAAATCTAGTTCCACTTTTCTGCTACTTCCAACTGAACTGATATGCAGTTGGAAGTAGCAGAAAAGTGGAACTAGATTTTTGGAATAACTGTTCTCATCTCAGTACTAGTGCATATGATATACTTATATACACTTTTGATAGTTTGTACCCCTGAAGCAGCCTGAGGGCGAAACGTGGCCACGTCGGGTATTATTCCAAATAAATGCATTTGACTCCACTGCTTTGTTGTTTTTTATCTACTGCTTTGGAAGAAAGGCAGAAGAGGGGAGATATGATAATACTTCTTCGTGGAAAGGGTGATACATTTGTGAAACAGCCTCCCAGTGGAGGTGGTGGAGATGAAAACTATATCTGAATTTAAGAAAGATTTGGACAAGTAAGTGGTATAGAGAGAGAAGATGACATGTATGGGCAGACTGGATAGGCCATATGGTCTTTACCTGCCTACATTTACCTATGCTTTTATGTTTCTAGCTATATAGAGTCAAGTAGGTGTCTATTCCTAGCCTATTTTACAAAGAAATATGGGTGCTTATGTATGTTTACAAAATAATAGGGGTAAATCAGCAGAAATCAGAACTAGATCGAAAGCATGAACATTTATTGCTGCTTGAGTATTTTATAAAGAACATCCATAATTTCCCAAACATCACCCCAGAGCGTGCCTACATGCAGTTCATGTAAACATGCACGTCTTCTTGGCACTATGGGGTAGATTCAAGAAAAAGCACTTTAAGACAGGCATCGGGATGCAGTATATTAACGGTGGATTCTGTAATGGCAATAGCATGTGCAACTGCCATTATAGAATACTAGTGTAAGTTCACATATATAGGTCTACCTTTAGGTGTCAGCACTTATGCCATGCAGGGCCACTGAGAGACAGAGCTGGGCCTGGGGCAGGGCCGTTGCAGCTCCCCCTCCCCCTTAACTTCCCTCGTCTTCACTTTTCCTCCCTCGGTCTGTCACTCTCGATGCTCCTGTGTGCCAGGACCCGAGTTATCATCACCCATGTTCAGACACTCAGAAGCAGGGGAGAGACAGTTCCCGGTACCAGGCCCCCCCTGGGAGGCCGTGTCTGGGGAATCTTGCTCCCCCGCCCCCCATCTCGACAGCCCTGACGCCATGTCAAAGGCTGGTGTGTTTGTACTTAACTGTAGGCAGTTAGGTGCATAATTGCTAGTATTCTGTAACAATGTTTCCCAAGTCGGTCCTGGAGTACCCCCTTGCCAGTCAGGTTTTCAGGATATCTACAGTGAATATGCATAAGACTGATTTGCATATGTTGCCTCCTTTGTATGCAAATTTCTTTCATTCATATTCATTGTCGATATCCTGAAAACCTGACTGGCAAGGGGTTACTCCAGGATCGACTTGGGAAACACTGCCCTATAACATGCACGTGTAACTGCTAGGCCACCCCCTGACCTGCCCATGCCTCTCCCATGGCCACACCCCATAGTAGCTGTGCACGATAGAATTTGTGCCTGCATGTTATAGAATAGTGACTAAGGGCCATTGTATGTTTAACTGCATTTAGGAGTGGCCTAGTGGTTAGGGTGGTGGACTTTGGTCCTGTGGAACTGAGTTTGATTCCCACTTCCGGCACAGGCAGCTCCTTGTGACTCTGGGCAAGTCACTTAACCCTCCATTGCCCCATGTAAGCTGCATTGAGCCTGCCATGAGTGGGAAAGCGCGGGGTACAAATGTAACAAAAAAAAATAATAGGTGCCAGTTAGTGCCACTTAAAGCCGACTGAATTTCTTATTGCACATTAACACCAATTATCAGATTGTTAAATTAATTTACACATGCAAGCGACTTTATTCTGTAACTTGCATGAACAACTTTCCACTCTGTGTAAAGTTGAGTGCATAAGTTTATAGAATCCGGGGGTATGTGTATTTTTATGAGCATAAACCCTGGGGTAATTTTATAAAAGTCCTTTTACATCCATAAAAAGGCTTTTACATGTGAAAAATTGTATATAAAGTTACCCCCTCCCTCCAGTACCTATACCTATGGTCGATTAAAGGTGAATCCATAAATCCAGCATTGCTGACTGTCCAAATAGTGCTAGTGAATTTATGGATTCTTTCGCGTGCCATGGCTACCATTTAAAAACATCCATTGGCCATCCGTTGGTAATTATAACGATGAAAATAATATTTAGTGTCAGTGTAAGCAAAATGAATGTCTCAAATGCTATTTTCATGTGACTGTACTGAATTTTTTTTTTTAGAAGCCCAGAAGCAATGAAAGCAGCCACTGAAGAGGTATACAATGTACTAGAAAATGCTTGCCAAAAAATCAGCTTAAATGGTACATTTATATCCTTGAATCGACAGCAGCTGGATAATATGCCAATACTTGGTATGCTACTATGAATAAGAGCATCAGATATGTCTTAAGCTTAAAAAGTGGTTTTCAATAGCGTTCAACTAATATCGAGGATCAGTTAGTGGCATCTATCCCAGAAATGAATGTCACTGTTAGAATACATTATGCCCCTAACAGTCTGAAAGACCAAGAGATTGTGGCTTAAGGTCAAATTTGAATTCACTGCCTCATGATTTGGCAACGGAGAGGACATCACCTAGCCCAGCCAATTACCTATTGTCTGAGCATGTTTTTCAAAGAATGCTAACACTTTGAAGATGTTACTATGACCAGGATTTCCTGAAGAATATGTTCTTATCAGCCCCGGATTAACTATTAAGCAAAACAAGCACATACTTAGGGCACCAAGGGAAGGAGGACACCACAGAGTTTTCCCCCTAGCTATCATGCCCTTAAGTGTGATTGTCTATTGCAGGTCCACTGTTGTGGAATACTTGGCCAGGGCCTTTGCGATTTTGCTCTTCTCTTTCACAATTTAAAAAAAGTTTTAAAAACCAATCTCTGTGTACAGGCTTTTCAGGTAGGGGAAAAACCATCTGTGTGTACAGGCTTTTCAGGTAGTGTGGAATTATTGATGGTTTCGGGACTGTGACATATTATGTGATATTGTATTTATTTTTGTGTTTGATGTTTGGTTTAAAGATTATGTATGTTTTTAAAAATAATTGTACATGGCCTAGGTTTTGTAGGCAGGATAGAAATTTTAAACATAAAAAATAAATAAATAAACTCTTTCATTGCTGTCTGTCACACCCATTATCCAACATGAATTTCAATGTTTTTCTAATCATTATAAACATATACGATGTTTTGTTTCATACACTAATGATATTTCTCATCACTTAGTCTTAATCTCTTTGTCAGTTAAGCAATGGAAGAGGCAACAGGCACCATTGTTGGGTTGTGCTTAGGGCATCAGTTGACCTTAATTTGGCCTGGCTCTTATATATTCTGTATGTTTATTTCTACAGATAGCATTATCAAAGAGGCTATGAGGCTGTCTAGTGCCTCTCTGAACATCAGAGTAGCTAAGGAGGATTTCGCATTACACTTAGACAATGATGAAGCTTATAACATCAGAAAAGATGACATTGTAGCTCTTTATCCACAATTGATCCATTTGGATCCAGAAATCTACCATGACCCTTTGGTAAGTAAGTTATAAGGTGTTTAAAATTTTTGCAGTTAAGCTACTGAAAGAGCTGAATGATAATTAAACTATTATATAATGCTTTCAACAGCAACAAAAAGATATTCATGCAATCAGTAGTTGCATAGGTAAAGGCTGATTTTGCATAGTTGTCTTAAGTAGGAAAAAGGACATCCAAGCCAGGATGTGCACATAATTTTCCCAATTTTACAAGGGGCTGAGGAAACACAGAGCCTTTTGTAAAACACCTATAAAGATATGGGAAATCTATATATCCGCTTGCAGTACGTATACCAGTAAATTTTATATATGATGAATAAAGTTATATGTGCAGTTCTGGCCACGTGGCCAAATTGCGTGTGTAACTTAATTGATTAATGAGCCAATCAGTGCTGATAATTGGACCCTAACAAGCAATTAACAGCACTAATTGGCAATAATTAGAATTTACATGCACTACTCGCTAAGAGGGGATTCTATATATGGTGCCTAAAAAATCCGTGCAAAAAACATTTCCACCTAAGCGTATTCTATACGCTAAATCTATGCGCATCCATTTACACCAGTGAAAACATGGTGTAAATCCCAGCACATAGATTTAGGCACAGAGGGCCATGTTCTATAACTATAATTTCAGAACGCCCACGAAATGCTCATTTTCCCGCCTATAACCATGCCCTCTTTTGTCTGTGCACGTTAGAAGTTATGCAGAGTGTGTTACAGAATATGCTTAGTGAGTTGTGTGTGTAAATTGTAATCATTGTCAATTAGTGTAATTATTGTCAATTAGTGCTCAGTATTGCTTAAGTGCTGTTATCAATGCTAATTAGCTTGTTAAGCCAATTAAGTTGCGCGTGCTGTTATAGAATCTGCTGGATTTCAGCACGGATCTCTAGGCACACTATATAGAATTCGGAGGTAAGTGTATTCTATAAAGTGGTTTATGTACATTCTACCACACGGATCTCAAAGGGGGACGTGGCCATGGGAGGAGCATAGGCGGGTCATGGGCATTCCTAAAATGTATGTGCAGTGTTATAGAATCCATTCACTCTGTGCCTAAGTTAGGCGTGGGAATTTACATCAAGTTTCACTTGGTGTAAATGGCTGCAACTACACTTAATCGCCGGGATGGGCACTAGGCATATTCTATAAACCACGCCTAACTTTAGGCATAGTTTATAGAATACGCCTAGGTGTATTTTTTTTTTGGCACCAATTTTTTAGGTGACATATATAGAATCTAGCCCATAGCGACAACAACCATTCTACAACATAGCGGCAAGATTAATTTATGGAAAATCCAAATTTGAAAGTGACAAACAGCTCCGAGAGAAATTACATTGGCTTCCTGTCAAGGAACGAATCACCTTTAAAATCTGCTCCCTAGTTCACAAAATTCTATATGATGAAGTCCCTAGCTACATGCTTAATCTAATCACCCTACCTCCCAGGAATGCATTGAGACTATCCCGTTCATATCTAAACCTTCATTACCCAAACTGCACCGGACTTAAGTACAAATCCACGTATGCCTCATCCTTCTCCTTCATCAGCTCGCAAGTATGGAACTCTTTACCAAAAACTATGAAAACCATCCACAACCATCTAAATTTCAGGAAATCACTTAAGACCTTGTTATTTGGAAAATCTTATCCCAAGGACTCAGCATGTGTCTCCTCTGCTTGATACACATCAACCTGGTGACAATCTTAGACACACCCACCCTTCCCTCATCTTTCCTGGTTTCCCTGCTCCTTCCGTCTCTTCCCCATCCCCCCCCCATTAGTACTTGTGTATGTTTTCTGTTGTATTAGTTTAATTTGACTGCATTGGCATCTGCCTCTGCGGTGCGCTGTAAGCCACATTGAGCCTGACGTTGTTGGGAAAATGTGGGGTACAAATGAGATAATAAATAAATAAATACAAAGAAATATGCCCGTAAAATAGTAGCATCACTTGGGGGATGTAAACATAAAAGTGCCAATACACGTTAGCAGCAATTTTGTAGCCTGTACGGATAAGTGTATAAATGCTAAATTTCACACAACTGGATTTTAAGGGGCGCCATTGAATGTGCCATGCTAGAAAACTCTAATTTTTAATTTTGGAAGTGATTTAAAACACCAGAGCATCCAGCACAATTGCCACTGAACCACTTCTGCAAACCCCAGGAACAAATGAGCAGTTAGCTCACTTGCTCATCAATGTCTAGATTGTATTTAAAGCATGCAAGTAGTACCACTGCAAAATAAAATTACACAGAGACTTTGCAGACCTGCCCAAATCATGCCCTCACCACTTTGAAAACTGTGCATGCTGCAGACACACGATCTAAACAATTCTCAGCAGATTACAGTATGAACATACACAGTAAATTCAAAGTGAACAATACAAAATCAAAGACATCATAATAGAACAAAATAACAAAAAAACCAATGTAGTAGGATCCCATGTCTGTCTCAATAGCAGACTATGGGCTTTTCTTCCAGGAACTTGTCCAAATCTTTTTAAAACCCAGATATTCTGTAACCCTACTGCAATAACTGGATAAACTATGTTAGTCAAGACTTTAAAGACCATTGGGTTCATCAGGCATATGTCCTGGTGCCAAATTTGGGCAACAAAATCGGTACTCAATGCTATTCTATAGTGGGTGCTCATCTTTGAGTACCCATTATAGAACAGCATTGAGTGCCTTTTTTTGGCACTGAATTTTGAGTGCTATTTACTGAATCTAGCCTCTAGTGTCTATGCTTTTATAAATGCCCCTACCTATAATTTCCTGTATAAAGCTACACTTGCTCTGAAGAAGGTATAAGTTTGTGCATGCATGAACTGGTAGAAACAGTGCACATACGTGTATTTTTATAACATATGTGCATATAAACTAAATACCCCTCATTTCACTCATTCTTTGGAGTGGAGTAGAGGAGTAACCTAATGTAGTGGGCTGAGAACCTGGGAGCCAGCCAGGTTCAATTCCTACTGCAGTTCCTTGTGACCCTGGGCAAGTCACTTAACCCTCTAATGCCCCTGGTAGAAAACTTTGATTGTGAGTCCACTAGGGACACAAAAAAGTGGTAGAGTGCTTGCTTTGCATGCGAGAGGCAGTGGGATTGATGTCCACATTCTCCTTGTAGCTTTTGAGGGCCAGAGGAGTGGCCTAGCGGTTTGTACAGTGGACTGTGAACCAGGGGACCTAGGTTCCAGTCCTGCTTTAACACCTAACATCTTTCCAGTCCTCAAAGGCTTTGGAGTGGAGGGAGTGGCCTAATGGTTAAATCACTGGGCTTTGATTCTGACAACCTGGGTTCAATTCCCACTGTAGCTCTCTGTGAGCTTGGGCAAATCACCTAATCCTCCATTGCCCCAGGTATAAAAAACTTAGGTTGTGAGCTCTCTAGGGACAGAGAAAGTATCATAGGGCACCTGAAAAATCCACAAGGATTAAATTTCCACCTAAGCATATTCTATAGGCAGCACTTAGATTTAGGTACAGTATATAGTTGCATGCTTGAAACGAGGACATGGCAAGGTGCGCATATTTCTAAAATCTATGTGCATTATTATAGAATACACCTGATCTGCACCTAATTTGGGTGTCAGGATTTATGCCAAGTAAAATGTGGCCTAAATGGATGTGACCAAATTTGATTGCATGGAGAGCCACTCAGCATGTTCTATATAGCACGTGGAAATTTAAGTCTATTCTATAAAATTTAAGTGTGCTTGTGAGAATACACCTAGGTGTAATTTTTTTCTGCATGGATTTTTCAGATGCCATATATAGAATCTAGCCCTTCATGCCTAACTCGTATAAATGCTTGTGCCCAGCTGATGGCACTTAGGTGTGCAAATGCAGGAATTCTATAATATCATGCCTAATTTCCAGGAATGCTCCTCACCCGCCCATGACCCTCCCATGGCCCTGTCCCCTTTAGAGTTGTGCACTAGGAAATTTAGGCACACATGATATGGAGTAGGGTACAGGGGCTTAGGTAGGTGGGGCCACAGGGGCATGGGCCCCCATAGATTAAGCCCTGGCCCCCTCTACTTTGGACCCCCCTCCCACCGCTTACCTTCCCCCGCCGCCGCCAGGTACCTTTGCTGGCGGGGGTACCCAACCCCCACCAGCCGAAGTCTTCTTCAGCGCCGGTCGACTCCAGCGCCTTCGCTGATGATCTGTTTCTTACTCCTGACTCCTGTGTGCACGTCCTGCACGGGGCTACATACAGGATGTGCACGCAGGAGTCAGGACATCAGAAACAGATCATCAGCGAAGGCGCCGGAGTCGACCAGCGCTGAAGAAGACTTCGGCTGGTGGGGGTTGGGGACCCCCGCCAGCAAAGGTACCTGGTGGCGGCAGTGACGTTGGAGGGTAGGCGGCTGCGGGGGAGGTCGGCAGCGGGAGGGAGGTCCAAAGTGGTGGTGGTGGTGGGGGGGGTCGGTGGGCTAAACTGTGCCCCCCCACCTCGGATTCTAGACCCCCCTCCCGTCGAGGTCTGGCTACGCCCCTGGTAGGGTATAGGGCAGATCTGTGTGTAACTCCTAATTGTTGCCAATTAAGTGCCTAGAAGTACATAAGTATATGTGTTGTCATACTGGGACAGCATCCCGTCTCCAACAGTGGCCAATCCAGGCCACAAGTACCTAGCAAGATCCCAAAAAAGTACAGTACATTTTATGCTGCTTACCCTAGAAATAAGCAGTGGATTTTCCCCAAGTCCATTTTAATAATGGTCTATGGACTTTTTCTTTAGGAAGCCATCCAAACCTTTTTTAAACTCCGCTAAGCTAACTGCTTTTACAACATTCTCTGGCAACGAATTCAGGAGTTTAATTACATGTTGAGTGAAGAAAGATTTTCTCTGATTCGTTTTAAATTTACTACTTTGTAGCTTGATCGCATGTCCCCTAGTCCTAGTATTTTTGGAAAGAGTAAAGAAGCGATTCACATCTACCCGTTCCACTCCTCTCATTATTTTATAGACCTCTATCATATCTCCCCTCAGCTGCCTTTTCTCCAAGTTGAAGAGGCCTAGCTGCTTCAGCCTTTCCTCATAGGGAAATCTTCCTATCCCCTTTATCATTTTCGTCGCCCTTCTCTGTACCTTTTCTAATTCCACTATATATTTTTTGAGATACAGTAACCAGAATTGAACACAATATTTGAGTTGCGATCGCACCATGGAGCAATACAAAGGCATTATAACATCCTAATTTTTGTTTTCCATTCTTTTACTAATAATACTTAACATTCTATTTGCTTTCTTAGCTGCTGCCGCACACTGAGCAGAGGGTTTCAATTGTTAATTCCAATAACTGGTTGCTAGTTCCTAATTGTCTAATTAGTTTACCTGCAGATCTGAGATCCACACTCAAATTTAGGCAACCTATACAGAATCCGGGGAGTTAATGTATGGTTTACCGCATGGCAACTGCTGGCTCACAATCATGTTAAAGGGCATTGCAGTAGTTTTGCAGTTACCATGTGGTAAACCCTAAAATTCTATAAAGAGCACCCAAATTTGGGCATGGATCCCAGATCCGTGTGCAAACTAATTAGTTAATGAGCCATTAGCAATCAATTGATGTTACTTGGTACTAATTAGAACTTATGGGCAAATCTGCTTGTTTGTTATTCTATAGCACTGCATGCCTAAATTGTCTTGTACACAACTCAAAAGGGAGTGTGGCCAGGGGAGGTAAATGGGCAGGTCAGGGGCATTCCCAAAATTTAGGCGTAATGTTATAGATCATTTACGCGCCCAACTGCCATTAATTGTGCACCAGCAAGTAACTTGGTGACCGCTTTCTTGAGCATTCTACATGTTACCTATTCTGTGGATAAGGTTCAAGGTGGAGCCTAGGTCCATGTGCCATTCACATTCCTTGTGCACCAGACAAGGTTCTTGTTTATGTATATCAACTTGTGACCCTTGTAACAGTTGGCTGTGACCACCAAAACATGGCCCGTGCCGGGTTTATTGGTGCTGGTACTTCAGAATAAAGTTTGCCTGATTCTATTCTCATGGCTGATCATCATTAGTGTCGCCCTCTACTTGTGATTCTGTTGCTGTACGGTCATAGAGGGAGGTTCCTGCTTTGCTTCTGACTCAGCACCAGCATTTATACCAGGTTTCAGCAGGTGTAAGTCCTCACAGCCAAAGTTGGTCACGAAATGTGTGCTAAGCTAGTGTTCTAGGATGCTCCATGCAGGGCGCCCTTTACAGATTACTAGCTTTGCATGGATTATCCCAGCACCTTAACTTTGGGAGCCATTTATTGAATCTTGCTACTATTTGGGATTCTGCCAGGTACTGGATTGGTCACTGTTAAAAGCAGGATACAGGGCTAGATGGGCCATTGGTCTGACCCAGTATGGCTATTCTTATGTTCTTGCAAATCCATGCTAAGCACTATTCTAAAAAATGTTTCTTAGCGCTATGCAACCTTTATAGAATTGGCATGTACCCTCTAATTCTATAAACATCGCCAACAATTACATGTGCAAATTTGGGCATGTGCCCAGTTTGTGCATACAGTTTAATTGTGCACAAACTATTTTTCTATTTTCTACCGTGGGGCATTCCTGGTGGTGATCGCAGCATGGCCACGTTGACACATGCATGGTTACCACGTGGGTAGCGCATGAGCTCTTATCGCTAAGTCAATGGCTGGCAGTAAGGGCTCAGGCCGTAATAGGCACATGCTAGTTTTAATTTTTGAGCACACCCATTAAAAAACGACCTTTCCCCAGCTGCGGAAAAAAGTGGCCCAGCGCATGCCCAAAAGATGCACTCACACTATCGCAGGCCACTTTTTACCATGGCTTTGTAAAAGGACCCCTAAATGTGTTATACGGAATGTCTTATCTCATTGTTGAGAAGCCTGAAAATGAACTAATTAGTGCCAATAATTGGCTTTTTAATAAGCATTTATTGGCACGAATTAGATTTAATTGGAATTTACGTGAGTAAATTTAGACACGGGATCCACGCCTAAATTTTACATGCAAGTAACAAAAGGGGCATGAAAATGAGAGGGTCAAGGGCAGAATGGGGGTGTTCCGAGCATTTACACATGTAGTTATAGAATATGGGGGATAGGTTTCCAATTTAGGTTCATACATTTGCACCACATTTCAATTGGTGCAAATGGCCATGCCTACAGTTAGGCATGAGTCCTGGGCATAAGCACTGCTCTATAAACTGTGCCTAACTTTAAGTGTAGTTTATACATTAGCACTTTTTTCAGTGCCAATTCTTTTCAGCTCCATATATAGAATTCACCCCTTAATGCGCATCTTTACGGCACCTAACTTTAGGTACCATTTACTGAATCTGGCCCCCAAGTGCTTCTGTGCCTACTCCAAGCAAACTACTGTTCTGTAGCTACAAATTTAATGCAGCATCTATAATGGCAAATGCTGGGAACACTCCCAATTGTTGCCATATGAAATTTGCAGCTACCGTATGATGAAGTCCCACATTAAGCCACAGTAACTGCAAATTTTGCCGTGGTTTAATAAAACAGCAGAATCAAGGGAGTTGTGGAAACAGCAAGACACTTCCAAAGACACGAGGGAGTCGAAGGATGTCATACACAGGATTTATTCAAAAAGGTCACAAACGACTCGACATAGCACCATGTTTCGGCAAAAGCGTCTACCTCAGGAGTCTTGGTTATAAAGTGCAAATTCATCAAATAGTATGTCAATACGTCACAAACTGCTAAGATGGAAAAACCTTGAAAAAGACCGAAGGACACGCTTCAGATCAAGTATAAAATTGACCAAATGTCAGCACTACTGAAAACGCAGTTGTACATATTGACAGGCTATTTGATGTCTTTGGAAGTGTCTTGCTGTTTTCACTACTCCCTTGAGTCCTCTGCTAGTGTTCCTCATTTCTCTACCTCAGTGGTTGATCTTAATAAAACAGCCCCATAGTGATGTACCCACATCCTAGTATTCTTAACACACCTTACTGGAGTGGGATCAGATAATGAGATAACCAAATTCATTGACTTAGAAAAGCTATGAAGGATGAAATGTTAAAAGAACATTAGGAACCAGAGAAAGAACAAACAGTTGAGATTTCACCAGGGACTCCCTGATGAGTAACACTACTGGATAACCATCAGACTAACTGGTATATTCCCTGAGAGATTTCTAACATACTAAATGAACCAGTAGGAACCGATCCCTTAGCTAAGAAAATGTCAGCGAATGACTTTTACTTTAATGAGGTACAGTAAACAGAGAATTCTGCAGGAACAACTATATCACAAAGCAGTAAACAGAAATAGCTTATTTTATTTACTTAATAACAAAATTCCTTTCTCCAGCATGACTAAACAAATCTAACAAACTGTAAACTGTGTATTGCTTAATTTGTTTTTGCTTTGCTTTTATAGACATTTAAGTATGATCGTTACCTGGATACAAATGGAAAAGAAAAGACAACCTTCTATCGTAATGGCCGCAGACTGAAATATTATTATATGCCATTTGGATCTGGTATAACTAAGTGTCCTGGGAGATTGTTTGCTGTACATGAAATCAAACAGTTTTTGACTCTGTTGCTCTCATACTTTGAGATGGAGCTGGTTGACAAGAATGTGAGCTGCCCTTCACTTGACCAGACCCGAGCAGGACTAGGTATTTTACAGCCAACAAATGACATTGAGTTCAAATACAAATTCAAATCCATAATTTAGGAGAACTGTGTGAAGATCCTATCTATCCAGCAAGAAAATATCATATTCATTTTTTTTCATCAGATTCTTCCTTTTAGGAATACTTAGAAATTAATTAGGAAACAAGGATATTGGCACTTAGTTCTCATGAGAAGAACAAATACGAGTTTAGTTTATGTGTTTATCTCGATCTATTTATATGTGCAAATTAAAGATGTATATTATTCTAAGTTTAAGAAGGAATTTGTCTTCCTAATAAGGTGAAATTCAAACTTTCCAAGCTGATATTTATTTTCATCATGGAAGTAATTTACAGTTCTGAAAATGACCAAAATCAGTCGTTTAAATTAGCCAATATGGTGTTCTTGGGAACACAGATCTCCTCTGCAGGAGGCAAATACTATCTAAGGGGGTATTTTACTTAGGCGTGCAGGCATTTTAGCGTGCGCTAAAAATAGGTGCACGCTAAACGCTAAAGACGCCCATAGGAATACATTGGCGTCTCTAGCATTTAGCATGTGCCTATTTTTAGCATGCGCTAAAAATGCCAGTTCACCTTAGTAAAAGACCCCCTAAGACATTTAAAATATGGCCCAAAGAGCTGAAAGCTGTATATAAGGGTGTGTCAGTTTGTACTTTAGTTAGGGGCCCTTTTACAAAGCCATGGGAGGGCTAACGCCAGGTAGCATGTGCCAAATTGGCACTACCGCTGGGGTAGTGTGTGCGCCTGGCGGTAATTCCGAGTTTGGCACATGCAGAATCCCAAGGTAGACAAACAAAAAAGCAACACTGGGCCTTCAAGACTGAGACAACAGGAGTGTTTTATTAGTGAATGACCCGACACGGGCTGTGTTTTGGCGTAAAACAACGCTTGCCTCAGAGGTCAGGGTTTGGGCATAAATTATGTGAGGTGTATATGTATCCAATGCCTCCGAGACTGAACGGAGTGAAACTTTAGAGCCAAGAGAGCCTGTCACAACGAACAGTAGTGATTCGAAATAAACCACCTGCAAAAACAGGAGACTAAAACAGGTGGTTTATTTCGAATCGCTACTGTCCGTTGTGACAGGCTCTCTTGGCTCTAAAGTTTCTCTCCGTTCAATCTCGGAGGCATTGGATACATATACACCTCACATAATTTATGCCCAAACCCTGACCTCTGAGGCAAGCGTTGTTTTACGCCGAAACACAGCCCGTGTCGGGTCATTCACTAATAAAACACTCCTGTTGTCTCAGTCTTGAAGGCCCAGTGTTGATTTTTTGTTTGTGTACTTTTTATGTATGCTGGTTACCCTCTCTGTTTGGCCTGGAATCCCACGATAAAAAATATTTTTCTATTTTCTACCGTGGGGCATTCCTGGCGGTAATCGCAGCATGGCAACGTTGACGCATGCTGCATGGTTACCACGTGGGTAGCACATGAGTTCTTACCGCTAAGTCAATGACTGGCAGTAAGGGCTCAGGCCGTAATAGGCACATGCTAGTTTAAATTTTTTGAGCACACCCGTTAAAAATGGTCTTTTTCCCAGCTGCGGAAAAACGTGGCCCAGCGCATGGCCAAAAGATGCACTCACACTACCGCAGGCCACTTTTTATCATGGCTTTGGAAAATGACCCCTAAATGTGTTATACAGAATGTCTTATATCATTGTTGAAAAGCCTGAACATGACTGTTGTGCTTATCCTATGAAATTGGGAAAGCAACCTGCACTGTGTAACAGATACAACCCCCTCCCCCCACCATAACATTTATAACTAGCATGGGGAAAGTAATTTGCACTGCATGGCAGGCACAACCCTCAAAAATAGTAACCCCATACTGACTGGCAGAAATAACGCTGCCCCCCCCCCCCCAAAAAAAAAAAAAAAAGATTAAAAAAAGGCATGGAGAAAGTAACATATACTGTGTGGCAGGTACTGCTCTGGCAACTCTACTGAGCAGATTGGATGGACATATCAGCCATCTATGTTATGTTTCAAAGCCAGTCCATTATAAGCTCAATATGACAAAAATCTAATGCTCTTATGTTCTTATGTTCGTAAAGTCAGTAAGCCCACTATCTCCTATTGTCACTAAAAGGATTCCAATACTAGGGCTAGATTCATTCAAACAAACATCAAATATTTTCAGACGCACTTAAAAGTGAAAATAAAAATTCAATAAAATCTACACTGTACTTCATTTCCTACTGTTCTGGTATCTGCTAGTGCCAGGCAGGTGTGCAGTTGCATACATTAGATTATTAGATTAATTACTTTTTTCTAGTCCGCCTTTATCTAGGGAGGATTACAATAAAAACATCCATAAAATAAACAACAACAGAATGCACAAGGAAAAAGTCAAAATATATTACAGATACATCAGTCAATCAGACATTGACTTAATTTGTCAGAAAGGGTTGGATAGAGAGGATTAAAAGTGTGAATAAGACCTCCTCTAATTTAACCCTAGGCATTACGGTTACCAAAAAAAGGTCTTATGAGTGATGAATCAGAGGACAGCAACAACAGTACACCATGAAAGTGTAGTAGGCTACAAGACAGGGTGGGTCTTCAATAAACTTTGCTGCCTCCACCCCGTCTTGTGGCCCACGCTTTCTTGGTATACAGAAAAGGGTCTTCAAAATATGTTCTTAAAAAAACATAGATTAGGTGCAACATATTTCACCTTGGGATCCTTTTACTAAGGTGCGCTGAAAAATGGCCTGCGGTAGTGTAGGCACGGGTTTTGGGTGCGTGCAGACTCATTTTTCAGCGCACATGTAAAAAAAGGCCTTTTTAAAATTTTTGCCAAAGATGGACGTGTGGCAAAATTAAAATTGCCGCATGTCCATTTTGGGTCTGAGACCTTACCGCCAGCCATTGACCTAGCGGTAGTCTCATGTGGTAACCGGGTGGTAATGAACTACGCACGCCAAATGCCACTTGGCACGCGTCCGATACGCGCAGCAGAAAATAATTTTTGGCTGCGTGTATCGGCCGTGCGCCAAAAATGAAATTGCCACAAGAGCCACGCAGTAGCCATGCGGTAACTCCATTTTGGTGCGTGTTGTGTGTGCATAGACGATTACGCGGCTTAGTAAAAGAGCCCCCTAATTTTCTGATTAAAACATAGAAACATGAAACATAAAAGCCAGGCCTTCATCATTAAGGTATTTTTCAGGTATTTAGGACTTGCAATGACAGAAAGTCATTGGACATTACTAAGCATACAATTCCCAGTTTGTTATATTCTGTTTCGTTGACAGTTGAAACTTGTATGACATTTTGCTATTTCCTGTGCATGGCTATTTATAGTGTTTTAACTATTTTATAGATTGTAAATATTTTGATGTCAGATGATGTGTTGTTCTTCTCTACGTTGCCGTCTTCTTAATAATACCAAATGTGCAATCAATAGCAAAAAGAATCCTGCTGCATTATGGCACCTGCGGCACTGATTTCAGTGGGTGGAATCAGGGAATACAAATACCACATTGTATTGGAATGTAAGTTCACAACTAAGACTAGCCAAAAAGTCTCCCTCCTGGAACTGGCTTACTTGTCAGCTCCATAATGGACATTCATGTATAACTTCTTTCCAAATAGTAACCAGTGTTGTTCCACACCAGATGGAATTTAAATATGTTTTAATGAGATAAACAAGTAATGAAAACATCATATTGCTTTGAATGCAAATTGTTCAAAGATGTACAGAGATTGCCTGAGTCTTCTCTCTTTCTGGTGCCTCTCCTAATCAGTTACAGGAAAAGCAAGTGCAAGAACATTTAGTCATATTTAAGATCATAAGAAATGACAAATTGTATTCTGTCTCTCGAATAGAAACAGAGAGGCTATTCCCTGGATTCTATAAAGGGAGTCCAAATATCCGCATTCAAATTTGGGCATGATCCAGAAAATTATGCTGAATCTAATTGATTTACAAGCCAATTAATATCAGTAGTTTGGCGCTAACAATCAATTATTAATGTTAATTGGCACCAATTAAGGGTTGCTTCTGCATCTGGCTGTCCAAATTCCATAACACGCACCCAATAGGGGGCATGGCCATGGGAGTGGCATGGGTGGGTCAGTGTTCTAGAATTCTGGGGATCTGCACCCTACTTGCTCACCAGGATTTACACAAGATTTTAGCTGGCTTAGGTCCTTGCACCCAAAGTTGGGAATGGGAATCTCCGCTAGGGCGCTTATCCTTCAAACGTCTAATTAAACTCTGGAATTTGTTGCCAGAGAATGTGGTAAAAGCAGTTAGCTTAGCAGGGTTTTAAAAAGTTTTTGCTAACTTCCTAAAAGAAAAGTCCATAAGCCATTTTTAAGATGGACTTGGGGAAAATCCCCTGCTTATTTCTAGGATAAGCAGCATAAAATCTATTTTACTGTTTTAGGATCTTGCCAGGTACTTGCAACCTGGTTGGCCACTGTTGGAAACAGGATACTGGGCTTGATGGACCTTTGGTCTGTCCCAGTATGGCAATTCTTATGTTCTTATGCCCTTTATAGGACAGCACTGAGTGACAATTTTTCCTAGCACCTATTTTTCAGTGCCATTTACTGAATCTGGCCCCAAGGGTGCATTTCTATGAAGAACACTAAAAATTAGGTGTCCAAAATCTGTGTGCTAAGATAGTATTTTGTAAAGGCATCTAGGTGCCCAGATTCCATTATAGAATAGAGCCTAAGTTGGCATTTGGGAACTAACATTTAGGCACAAACACAAATTCTATAAATGGCGCCTGAAAAATCGGTGTCAAAAAACAGTGTTCTTAGTGCTATTCTATAAACTATACCTAAAGTTAGGTGCTCTTTATAGAATATGCACGTGTCATTCTTCCGCCTAAAATTTAGGCACAACTATTTGGGCCACCTAAAACCAGATCTAAATACTTGCACCTAACATAGGTGCAGATCGGGTGTATTCCATAATAGTCTACATAGTTTTTAGAAACACTCATGAACGGCCCATTCCACGCCTAGGGCCACACCCCCCTTTCAGCTCTGCACATTAAAATTTACATGCACTGTGTTATAGAATACGCCTATAAAGTAGAATACATTCTAATGAAAGCTAATTAGTGCTGCTAATTGGTTGTTAAGAACCAATTATCGTCATTGATTGGCTTGTTAATCAATTAAGTTGTGCACGCAATTTGGCCACATGGCCAAATTAGTGTGCACAACTTAAGGCTTAGGCATGTGTTTTGGACATGCACAGATCCATTTATTAGCATGCCTGTAAAAAAAGGCCGAAAATGGATGTGCGGCAAAATGAAAATTGGCGCGTGTCCATTTTGGGCCTGAGACCTTACCGCTACCCATTCACTTAGCGGTAAGGTCTCAAGTGTTAACCAGGCGGTAATCATCAGTGCACATACAGTGCTGATTACTGCCCGGTTAGCGCCGCGTGCCAGAAAATAAAATATATTTTCCGGTGTGCATAGTGGACGCGTATAAAAAATGAAATTACCACCAGGCCACGCGGTAGCCAGGAGGTAGCTCCAAATTGGCATCCACTGGGCGTGCATAGGCGCCCACGTGGCTTAGTAAACGGGGCCCTAAGTTTGGCACCTAAGTGTGGGACCTGCCTGTGCCCACCCATGTGCATATCCTCCTTGCAATTAACTGCTACAGCACTTAAGTGCTACCTTCTAGACCACCGCTAAGTGTAGTTAGGTGTCTAAATGCCATTTCCTCTCATTTTGTCACTTAACTCCTATTCTATTGCCCAAAGTAATGCACCTAATCGATGAGGAACCTTGAAAACACAACATTTTATTCTACAATACAAAACATAATTTTAAAACAGCCCAAACACGGCTGTGTTTTGCCTGTCACTGGGCTGCATCAGTGGTTAGTCCAAAGAATTAAGTTGAAAAATATAATTGAAGGTTTGTGCTTTCAATATGCTAAACTCCTTCAAACAATCAAACAAATGGAGATGCTCCAATAGAATGTATTGCAAGATACCAGAAAACCTTGAGACAGCAGAGCTGCATCTTGCCATAGGTTCTATTAGATCTTCTAAATGTATTGTAGAATAAAATTGTACGTTTGAACAGTTCCTCCGTCTGCTCTTTGAACTTACCAGTATTCTGTCTCTCAGTGACCAAACTGATGGCTTGGAAAGGCACCACACTTATCAGATCCCAGTGGGGAGATCCAGTGCCAGTTGTTCACTCCCACCAGCAATGTTCACTCTAAGCTGTGTGGGAGTCCTCCAATTGCATGGCCTCCAGTGGGGGGTGGTGTCTGAATATTGGATTTTCTATTGTTAGGGATAGTCAGGGTTGTTGATGGCCTGAGGACCTTGCCTGTTCCTTGCTATTGAAAATGTGACACTTTAAAACAGCACTCCCCGCTGGCAGGACTGAAGGTGGAGGACTCCTGCACAGCTTAGGGAACCTTGCCCAGCAGTAAGAGAAAGTATTTCTCTGCAATTAATAGGTTTTACTAGTCCTCTCCTCCAGATACTTGCCAGGCCCTTTGTTAAACCCAGCTATACTACTGGTCTTGACGTATATCATCTGGCAATAAATTCCACAGCTGTTCTTGAACTCAAAATTATTGTACTTCATTGTTGGTTGAAGTCACCTGGAATGTGTGTTTCTATCTCACAGAGCAAACCAGAAGTACTGGAAAAGGTCTGAAAAGCATTGCCATAGCTAAATGCTTAATTGCAAACATTCTGATGATTGAAATCTACCAATTAAGCATTTTGCAATTAACTTATGCTTGAAATCATAAACATGGGTAGTCACATTTTTAAAAACATGTAAAATGAATTTACTGCTGATGCAAACACTGTAGTTAGTGTCACATCTTTTATTGTATATATGTATTTTATGGATTCTGTTATCTTTATTATATGCACTGTATAACATGTTTATAATATATGCAGAAAATACTGAAAATTCATTTGTGCATTAAAAATAAAAATTTTAAAAAATTGACTCTCACGTATGCATTTTCAGGATGATTCATCACCAGCTATTTTAGCTGCCAGAATGCACAAACCAGACAAAAATCAGGCTTTCTGAATATCAGCTATTATTAACAGAAGAGATAAGAGCAGCTAAAGTAATTTGATTGGCTGATGGCTCAGGTGAAAAGAGTTCAGGAAAGAATTTGAGCTGCATAGGAGATAGTTATTCAGTTGAAGATAAGAGCTGAAAATAAAGCTGGTTTGGTTTATACTCCTGTAAGGGGAGTCCTTTTAAGTACGAAAGGTTATAGTTCAGGGCCTGTTGTTCAGCTGTGCTTGATGTCGAAAGAGAGTTCAAGAGTGAGATTCTGATTGTTTTTTTACTTGATAAAAAGGAATAGAGGAGTTTATGATACGGCTACCACACTCCTCTACTGTAGGTGCTGGAAAATCAAGAGAAAGTGTAACCAAAAGTGCTGATTCCTGAATAACTGTTTGAGTAGAAAGACTGAACGATTTGTGAAAATATTCTTCTATAACATTTGGTTTTGAGAACTTGCCATAGTTTAACTTGTCAAAATTTAGAGTGCGAGAGTGGGGTCCTTTTACTAAGCTGTGGTAAGCACTAATGGTAGTTTTGGGATCGGTGCGCACTTCCCATATGCTAAAAAATACAATTTATTTTTTAGCGCTGGAGGCATGTCTGGGGACAGAGAGTAAATGTATTCAGCACTAATCACTTAGGGGCCCTTTTACTAAGGTATGCTGAAAAATAGCCTGCATGTTTTGGACACGCACAGGTCCGTTTTTCAGCGCACGTGAAGAAAAAGGCCTTTTTTTGTGGCCAAAAATGGACATGCGGCAAAATTAAAACCAGCACACATCCATTTTCAGCCTGAGACCTTATCCCCGCCCATTGACTTAGCAGTAAGGTCTCAAGCGTTAACTGGGCGGTAATCGTCATCACGCGTAAATTGCCGATTACCACTGGGTAAGCGCTATGCGGTAGAAAATAGAAAATATTTTCTACCGTGCGTTTTGGACATGTGTGAAAAATGGAATTACCGCCTGGGACATGCGGTAGCCGGGCGGTAGTTTCAATTTGACGCACGTTGTATATGCGTAGGCACCTACGTGACTCAGTAAAAGGGCCTCTTAGAGCAGCAACATTGTTGCATGCTAACTGATTAGCGCAGGATTAGCGTGCAAGCTCTTACTACCTAGAAATAGGCAGTGCATTCTTTCTAGCAAAAAAGGTGCCGGTACTCAAATGCTAAGCCACCCTTCAGGGGTGGGGTGATCACTGAGGGACCCAAACCACAATAGCCAGGCCCCCTGCAACCAGTCACAGAATCTATGACAAGGCAGAACTGGTGTGTAGAGCCTGAGCTCTTTCATTAAAACTTGGGGTCCATGGGTCAATTTTAGCAGACAATGGAAAAGGTGCCGGTACTCAGTACCCCCCAAGTACCCCATCAAAAAAAGCCCTGGAAATAGGCATCAGTAAGTGCTCATGTGCTAATGGCCACATGCTAAAGGTGGAAATTAGCATGTGGCCATTACTGGGAATAATAGGAAGCAGGGTCATTTTACTGCTGCATTAAAAGTGGCCTCAGCATGCAGGAGAGACCAGCGCTGACCACTTTTTAGCACAGCTTAGTAAAAGGACTCCTAAGTGCTAGGATTGTGAGAGAGTAGTGAATAAAACTGAATTGAAGACTTGATATCAGTGGGGAATAAATATGAAATCCTCATGCCCTGAAAATCTGGTGATTTAGCGTAAAGCCAGAAGGAAACAAATCCCCCTCTTTACTAAGCCGCGCTAGTGGCTGCCGTGCTGCGATGCCGACGGAGCCCATTCAAAGCGAATGGGCTGTGTCGGCATGAGCGCACGGCAGCCACTAGCACAGCTTAGTAAAGAGGGGGGAAAGTCTGTTCTAATTCCTGTCTGTGAAGCTGTGAAGTCTGTGAAGCTGGATACAGATTCCTAAACATGGCCTTACTCTGGGTTACTGAGTTTGAACAGAAGTTAACAGTGGCTGATTAAAAGCTGTTTTTTTTTTTCTTTGGTTCATCACCAGAAAGTGAATTTGAACAACTGAAAAGAAGATTGTAAAAATACATTTCTGATTAACTGTTGCTGATGTGGTGTTTTATGCATGAAAGGAATTCTAATATTGTTGAAACAACTCCTGATATTGGTTCGAAGTATTAGGTAGTATAGTTAAGGATTAGGGGCTCTTTTACTAAGCTATACTAGTAAATTTCTAGTGTGGCCATAAATTTGTTTTTTTTCCTACTATATCTGAATCAGTTGGCTGTGCTGCATAATTGTTTTGTTTGTTTGTTGTTTATAATAAACCCTATTGTAATCTCATTTCTTGAAGGTGCTAGAACTAAATTAGAATAAAACCAAACAATAAATAAAACCAACTTTAGCCTATCAAATAAGTTAAAATAAATAACTATTTAAATATAAAGTGAATGGATTTCAAATTGCTTAGATTCATGAAAATATTTCAAAATCTTCAGCACCCATTTCATCATTAGTCCATTTTATAACAGTGCATAAAAGGGTAAATTCTATAAATTGTGTCTAAAAAATCAGCGCTGAAAAAATCTGCCTAAGCGCTATTCTATAAGACTCACCTATAGTTAGGCATGGTTTATAGAATAGTGCTTAAGTCCCGGGAGTCGCACGTAAATGTAGGTGCGTCCATTTACACCAATGAAAATGTGGTGCAAATGATTCCGCCTACATTTACATGTGGAACCCCCTTATTCTATAATTGCGCACCTAACCCAAAACCATGCCCATGATCCGCCCTGAACCATCAATGACCCTCTCATTTCTGCACCCCTTTTTTCGAGACATGCGTAAAATTGACATGTGTACATCTTAATTGATTCCAATTAGAACCAATAATTGCTTGTTAAAAGCCAATTATTGACTCTATTTGGCTAGTTACTCAATTAAATTGCTTATGCAAATTGGACGTGCACCCAAATTTGTGAGCGTAATTTTTGGCTGCTTTTATAGAATTAGGGGAAAAGTGTTCAATTGTGCTCTCTGTGTCAATGTCCATTTTCTCAAAAATCTCCAAATCCATATGAAAACCACTCTTCTTATAACTAAAGGACCCTTTTATCAAATAGTGGTAAAAGAACCTTGTGGTGTGTCGGCATGTCAGTTTGCCGTGTGCCAAGGTCCCCTTTTACCGCCGTGCAGTAAGTTAAATACTTGCTATGTGGTGAGTTGCACACTTGCCGCGTGGCCAATATCTAGGGAAGCCCTTACTGTCTCCTATTTAGGAGGCAGTAGGGTCTCTGACAGTAGCCAGATGGTAACCATGCGCTACCCGATTACCACAGGGTACGTCCCCTCTACTAGAAAATACAAAAGAATTTTCTAATGCCTTAATCACCGTGCATGAAAGCCGGAACTACTGCCGGGCTCCTGAGCAAGCCCGGCAGCAGGGCCGATTTAGCATGTGGCAACATGGCTTTATGGTGACCACCGCTTTGTAAAAGGGCCCATAAATATTTTGTAAGCGTTTCATATAAAAACACGTATCTTGAGTGTTCCCCCTTCTTCATGATCATGTTTCGTTATTCTTCTTCAGGAAGCAGAGGCGACTCAGAGTTTAGTGTCCATTAAGTTTCCTCCAGCGTATTACTGTAATAAAATGGCAGCAGCATTACTTGTCCCATTTCATAATCACATCACTATGACCTCAATTTCAAAACAACCAATCACTGAAGAGACATCTATTCAATGGCAACATTCGGTCCACTAGAATATATGGTATTTAAATGGTATGCCCAAAACTGTTTATTACCATTCATCTAATATAATTTCAATCATATTTTTTTCTGTATTCAATATTCAACCAGAGGGGCCGTTCTCAATCCTGTAGAAATTCTACTTTTGTGTTCATTCAAATGCAATCTCATGCCCCTACTTGAACGACCCACATAGAGGAGGAGGCAGGGGCATATGATCACGTAAGCAACATAAGTAGATTTACAATCAGTTTGATATCGCCTGCATATTATTGTCTGCTTTAAAGAGGGAGACCACTTAACTCCAGTTAACATCATAGCACACCACCAACAAGATCCACATAGTTGATGTGCAGCATTAGCTGATTCTTCTCAATGGCATTCCATCTTAATATCTGATAACTCTTCCCCACTCTGGTTGAACATTGAATACAGAAAAAATACGACTGGAATGAACAGTTTTGGCTATACTGTTTAAATGGTATATATCCTAGTAGATAGAATGTCGCCATTGAATGGATGTCTCTTCAGTGATTGGTTATTTTGAAATTGAGGTCCCAGTAATATAATTATGACCTTGATAAGTAATGTTGCCGCCATTTTATTGCAGTGATATGCAGGAGGAAAATGAATAGACACTAAACGCGGAGTCGCCTCTGCTTCCTTATGAAGAATATCAAAACACAATCATGTAGAAATGCTAATAAAATATTTAGTTATAAGAATTTTGGAAATTTTTGAGAAAAAGGACATTGAATTGACATGGAGAGAACAACTGAACACTTTGACCCCCTTTAACCATGCTGCGGTAAAAGAGGGCCTGCGACGGCGTCGGTATGTGGGTTTGCTGTGTGCCGAGGCTTCTTTTTACCACAGCGGGTACAAGCCATTAACTACTTGCTGCATGATCATTTTCTAGGGAAGCCCTTACCACCACCTATTTAGGAGGTGGTAAGGGCTCCCATGCTAACCCGGTGCTAATTAGGGCAGCGTGTGGAGCTGCCCGATTACAGCCAAGTAAGCCCCAGCACAGAAATTATTTTTTTAATGGTGCACTGGAAATGGCACATGTAGGGGGCAGGCACTACCTCTGGGCTACTGCGGTAGCCTGGTGGTAGTGCTTGATTGGCATGCACCAATGCCGCGGTAGATGTATTGCGGTGTTGTAAAGGGTCCCTTCATGCACTAATGGGTGCTGAAGGTTTGGAAATGTTTTCATGAGCCTAAACGATTTGAAGTCCATTCATGTTATTTTTAAATAGTTTAAGAACTACATTAGAGGCACTTGAACTCCTATTTCTCTGTGCAATAACATCTAAGCACTACATCATATAGTATTTTACCATTCAGTAATGAAAATTTCTGCAAACTGAATTCTACTGTTTTAACATCTCTTAGAGGCCTACTGAAACTGAAAGTTCACCAAAACTGTCTGAAAGCTTTTGGCTGAATCTGAAACTGCAGCTGAAACTAATTACCTGGTTTCTGCTGAAACCAAAACCAAAACTAAAAACTCAAGGTTGGTTATGTGAATGTGAACCAGTGCGGGTAGCTGGGGATTGTCAGAGTTTATGGTCTGCATTCCTCTGCTAAATCCACAGTATCTAAGCCAGGACATTTATTTTACCTCCAAGCAAAATAGCCTCCATACTCGAGGACCACAGCTAATGAAGATTGAAACTGAAAGCCACAGTGCTTCGACAGAGTCTGACTTTGTACCACACTCAGAGTGACAGCGGTCAACATAACTCCACAGAGAGGTTAATTTCCTAAGGAACTTATCATCCTAAATGTACACCCTTAAATTCCTGCTAATGTTTTGGGCTAATGACATTTACTTTTTTGCATTGGGGACAGGTCTGTGGTCATTGGTTTCACACTATCTCAATTCCAGCGCTCGATTTACACAGGCACGGCTACCACACTCCTCTACTTACACAGGCACAAAATAAACTGATGCATTCAGTGACAGCATATGCTCTGACTTCAGAAGCAACTCTTCACACAAGTTACTCTGCCCCATGATTCGCTTTAATCATCATTGGTCTGCTTTTCTTTTATCAAAATTGTTTCTTTTTTTTATTATCAATTTTTATACTATAAATTTATTAAGAACCCAGGCAGTCATGGGCCATGTTTCACACTGCTGCGTCAGAGCTGGTCCTTAAAATTTTGCTATAGCCTTTCACAGTGACTGCATCTCTCTTCCCTTCAGTCCTCCCCCACTCCGGGGACTGATGGCAGGACCTCACAAGGGAACTGGGACTGAAGGTTGGAGCTCATGAGAGGGAGGGGACCAGGAATGAAGGCTTGACTTCAAGGGGGGGGGGGAGGAGAAGGGGACCAGGAGGATGATGGATGGCTGGACTTCATGGGAGGGGGGAAGAGGACTGGAACCAATAGCTTACTTATGCGTGGCAGGCAGGTGGGCAGGCAGCAATAGCAGCAATGGGTGGACGGGCAGCAGCAGCGATGGCAGGCAGCAGCAGCAGCGATGGTAGGCAGCAGCAGCAGCAGCCACTATAGCAGGCCAGGCAGGCAGACAGCAGCAGCAACGATGGCAGGCCGGGAAGATAGGCAGCAACAGCAGTGATGGCATGCCGGGAAGGCAGCTACAGCAGTAGAAGTAGAAGGGGTGCCTCAGGGGAGCATGCTGATATTAAGCAGGTTCTCCAATAATGGCACTCCTCATTGGCTTCACAGCAGACAGCCAATCAGGAGAGCTCACCAAACAGCCAATCAAAGGAAGGGATTGAAAAGAGAGGAAGGGAAGAGAAGAGAAGGAGAAGGTGATGGTGGCCCCATGTGAGGAAAAGAAAATATAGAATACCAGGGTCAATTAATTTTATTAATCATGATTAATAAATAGCATGCTAATCACAATGTTAATCGCAATTAATGTGCAACCATATTCGAAACGTAGAAACATGATGGCAGATAAGGGCCAAATGGCCAATCCACTCTGCCCATCCTCAGTAACCACTATCTCCCTCTTTCCCTAAGAGATCCCATGTGCCTGTCCCATGCTTTCTTGAATTCAGACACAGTCCTTGTCTCCATGACCTCTACTGGGAGGCCATGCCACATGTCCACCACCTTCTCCATGAAAAGTATTTCCTTAGATTACTCCTGAGCCTATAACCTCTTAACTTCATACTATGCCCTTTCATTCTAGAGTTTTCTTTCATTTGAAAAAGGCTCACTTCCTGTACATTAATGCTACGGAAGTATTTAAACCCATCTCTCCCGTCTTTCTTCCAGAGTATACATATTGTGGTCTATAAGTCTGTCCTCATATTTTTCACAACAGAGACCACTGATCAATTTTGTAGTCACCCTCTGCACTGACTCCATCCTATTTATATCTTTTTGTAGGTGCGGTCTCCAGAATTTCTCTTTGGCTGCTGAAGAGGTAGCACTGCTACTGACCTGAATTAGGTGTTAATGAAGAAAGTAGAAGATTTGCAAAGGTTATTAAGGGAAATCTGATTACTGAATTAGCTTGAAAGGGTCTGTTTGAAGCAGCCCCCTTAGATTCAAAACTATATAAAGAGGAAAGGTCCCACTTAAATTTCTTTCTGAGAAGTTCTGAGAGAAGAGGACATTTCTCTGGTAAGTGAACATTATTTAGCTCTGTGCTTTGGGAACTTAAAGTTTAGGGTTTAAAGAGGAATTGTAGGTTATTGATAGGCAGAATAAAAATATTAAAAAACCAATCTTTATCAACTAGTCTCCATACTCTTTTCCCCCTAGTTTTAAAACTTGAACTTTGTACTACAGCTTTAAGAGATAGCCTCTAGCAGGCACAGCAGGGCCTAGTTTAGTCTTCAATCTCACCCACCCTCCCCAACACCCACCCACCTCTAGCACAACTCTTCATTTACAGTTATTCTAATTAGGATAACAAGGGAGGAGTGCTCTTACAGAGTTTTAATTACATTTCATTACTTTCTAAGAAGAATACATTAAATAAATCACACATTATACCATATAAGCTAAAGACTTTAAATATTAGACTTCATACCTTAGCAAGTTTTAAATTACTAAAAAACTGAAAAATACTAAGATGAAGACAGCAGTCCAGCAGTGAGAGGGATGTTATCTAGTCTTTTGCATTGAGTGTCACATGTATGATTATCTCCCAGTTGGTAATCAGTTATATGTGTGTGCCTGATGCAAATAGCTCCTAGCTCTCAAAGAATGGGTCTATTCTCTTGAGGCTAGAGTAACAGACTTGAAGGAGCTGAGGGAGACAGAAAGGTACATAGAGGAGACCGAAAGGGACGTTGTAGAGAAGTCTCATCTCTAGTCTGGCAGCCCCTGTGTTGCCTTGGAGGAGGGAGGTCTTCTAGAAGGACAGCATCACCCTGGTGAAGTAGGAAGTACTCCTGTAGCTAGGAACTGCCCACCAGGGATGCACTATCCTCTCGCATTGAGGATATGTCTCTGAGAACTTCTGCCCAGGCGGAAAGGTTAGGTCAGCTGTTGAAGTTGGTGATTCGATCATTAGGCATGTAGATAGCTAGGTGGCTGGTGGATGTGAGGATCACCTGGTCACTTGCCTACCTGATGCAAAGGTGGTGGACCTCACGAGTCATATAGACAGGATCTTATATAGTGCTGGGGAGGAGCCGGCTAACTTGATATTTGTGGGTACCAATGACATATGAAAATGTGGGACAGAGGTTCTGGAAGCCAAATTTAGGCTCTTAGGTAGAAAGCTGAAGTCCAGATCCTCCAGGGTAGCATTTTCAGAGATGCTCCCCATTCCACGTGCAGGACCCAAAAGGCAGGCAGAGCTCCGAAGTCTTAATGCATGGTTGAGATGATGATGCAGGGGTGAGGGATTCAGATTAGAAAGGGGGAGACTGTTCCGAAAGGGTAGGCTCCACCTTTACCAGGATGGAACCAGGCTGCTGGTGCTAACTTTTAAAAAGGAGATAAAGCAGCTTTTAAACTAGAATGGGGGAGCCAATATTCACCCAGGAGCGCATGTTTCGGTGTGGATTATCCTTGAAGGATACTATTGAAACAGGACATTTAGGGAATCCCAGGAGAAACGTGTCAACAATGCTGCAAGTAAGCCAGGTGTGTTTAAAGAGGGAGCAGGATAAAGGATGCACATTATCCTCTTCAACTTCTAAGCAGCTTGTAGATCAAAGGAAAAAAACACAATTTGAAGTGCCTGTATACAAATGCTAGAAGCCTAAAAAATAAGATGGGAGAGTTAGAGTATACAGCACTAAATGATGAGATAGATATAGTAGGCATCTCAGAGACTTGGTGGAAAGAGGACAATCAATGCAACACTGTTTAATTGTATCGCAATGATAGGATCAAATTGGATGGGGGGGGGAGGGGATTCCACTATTCGTTAAAGAGGGAATTGAGTCAAATAAAATAATCATTCCACATGAAACAGATAGCAGCATGGAATCACTATGGATAGAAATTCCATGTGTAAAGGGAAGGAGTATTCTTGTAGGGCTGTACTATCGTCCGCCGGGACAGAATGGACAGATAAATGAAGAAATGTTTACATAAGTACATAAGTATAGCCATACTGGGAAAGAACAAAGGTCCATCAAGCCCAGCATCCTGTTTCCAACAATGGCTATTCCAGGTCACAAATACCTGGCAAGATCCCAAAAAAGTACAAAACATTCTATACTGCTTATCCCAGAAATAGTGCATTTTCCCCAAGTCCATTTAATAATGGTCTATGGACTTTTCCTTTAGGAAGCCGTCCAAACCTTTTTAAAACTCCGCTAAGCTAATCACCTTTACCACATTCTCTGGCAACAAATTCCAGAGTTTAATTACACGTTGAGTGAAGAAACATTTTCTCCAATTCGTTTTAAATTTACTACATTGTAGATTCATCACATGCCTCCTAGTCCTAGTATTTTTGGAAAGCGCAAACAGACGCTTCACATCTACCCGTTCCACTCCACTCATTATTTTATAGACCTCTATCATATCTCCCCTCAGCTGCCTTTTCTCCAAGCTGAAGAGCCCTAGCCGCTTTAGCCTTTCCTCATAGAGAAGTCGTCCCATCCACTCTATCATTTTCGTTGCCCTTCTCTGCACCTTTTCTAATTCCACTATATCTTTTTTGAGATACGGCGACCAGAACTGAACACAATATTTGAGGTGCGGTCACACATGGTGCGATAAAAAAGGCATTATAACATCCTCATTTTTGTTTTTCATGCCTTTCCTAATAATGCCTAACATTCTATTTGCTTTCTTAGCCGCAGCAGTACACTGAGCAGAAGGTTTCAACGTGTCATCAACGACACCTAGATCCCTTTCTTGGTCTGTGATTCCTAACGTGGAACCTTGCATGACGTAGCTATAATTTGGGTTCCTCTTTCCCACATGCATCACTTTGCACTTGCTCACATTAAACGTCATCTGCCATTTAGATGCCCAGTCTCCCAGTCTCATAAAATCCTCTTGTAATTTTTCACACTCCTCTCGTGATTTAACGACTTTGAATAACTTTGTGTCGTCAGCAAATTTAATTACCTCACTAGTTACTCTCATCTCTAGGCCATTTATAAATATGTTAAAAAGCAGCGGTCTCAGCACAGACATTGCTGCACGCTGCCCGATTAATGCATGAGTAGCGTTTGACCCTTACTGCCTCCTAAATAGGTGGCAGAAATGGCTCAAGCAGTAATGGCCGTGCACTAACTTGGAAATTAGCACATGGCCGCTAATGACATCAATTGAAATTTAGCCCTTTTATGCCTACTGCGTGGGAAATCCACACGATAAAAGTAGCACAGGCCACTTTTTAGCGCACCTTAGAAAAAGGACCCTGTTGAGGGGGTTTATAGAACTCAGTCCCTCACCCTTACGAATAGTCCCATGGACAGCCTGAGCCACCTTAAGAGCTCTAGTTCCACCTGAGAGGAAGTGAGCCAGGAGGAGGGGTGGAACTGGAACCAGGAAGTATATAAGACGGGGCCTGACTGAGGTTAAGGAGGCCCAGGGAAGAAAGACTAGAAGCCCAGCAGATGGTGCTGCAGTTCCTGTGTACTAATTGTGACCTGGCTGAGGTAAGCCAATGTTACTGCTTATATAAGACTTGCAAGTCTTAAACTTACAGGCTGTGTTTGGGGTGTGGCAGCCCCACTAGCCTCAGACTGTTTGGCCTGCCAGCCAGAGGCCTGCTCAAGACTGATTACTGAACCGTAGAGACTTTTGCACCTGGCCAGTGAAGTAACAGGTCTCAGGGCTCAGCTAAATAAACCAGTTATTTCACATTTATATATCTGTCTGGCTGTGTTATTCACAGGGCCACCCCGCAACCCTCGCCCGAGGTATCACAGACCCCAATGTGAGTAAATAGCTATTCCACCTGTGCTCTATCCAAACTCTGCCCCTAAAAACACACGGGTCACATAAAAGTATGACCCTTCTTGGCACTTTACATACTTCTACATACGTAGCCTCTGGGGATAATTTTATAAAAGCCCTTTAACACACAGAAAAAGGCCTTTGTTTGGAAAAATCCTCTGTAATGCTACCCCCATCATTTCTAAAGGATAGTGCTGTATAGATACATATAAGATAGACAATCTTTGCTCCACAGAGCTTACAGGTTATCAAGAAAACATACAAAACAAAGAAAAAAGTCTAGGAGACTGTGGGGCCCTTTTATCAAGCTGCAGGATAAAGGGCCCTGCACTGGTGGTGGGGTCCGTTTTTCTCACGCGCAAGGGCCTTTTTTACCATAGCAGGTAAAAAGACCACAGGCACACATGGTCATGCAGTAAGAGAACTCTTACCACATGGCCATATGATGGGGAGCTCTTACTGCCACCCATTGAAGGGACGATAAGGTGACAGTAACCAGGAAGTGCGCATCGATGCCCAATTACTGCCGGGTTATTATTATTACTTGTTACATTTGTATCCCACATTTTCCCACCTATTTGCAGGCTCAATGTGGCTTACATAATACATAGTAACATAACATAGTAGATGACGGCAGAAAAAGACCTGTACGGTCCATCTAGTCTGCCAAACAAGATAAACTCATATGTGCTACTTCTTGTGCATACCTTACCTTGATTTGTAACTGCCATTTTCAGGACACAGACCGTAGAAGTCTTGCCCAGAACTAGCCCCACCACCCAAACACCAGCCCCGCCTCCCAATCTCGGCTAAGCTTCTGATGATCCGTTCCTTCTGCACAGGATTCCTTTAAGTTTATCCCACGCATGCTTGAATTCCGCTACCGTTTTCATCTCCACCACCTCCCGCGGGAGGGCATTCCAAGTATCTACCACTCTCTCCGTGAAAAAATACTTCCTGACATTTTTCTTGAGTCTGCCCCCCTTCACTCTCATATCATGTCCTCTCGTTCTATCGCCCTCCCATCTCCGGAAAAGGTTCATTGGCGGATTAATACCTTTCAAATATTTGAACGTCTGTATCATATCACCCCTGTTTCTCCTTTCCTCCAGGGTATACATGTTCAGGTCCGCAAGTCTCTCCTTATATGTCTTGTAACGCAAATCCCATACCATTCTCGTAGCTTTTCTTTGCACCGCTTCCATTTTTTTTACATCCTTAGCAAGGTACAGCCTCCAGAACTGAACACAATACTCCAGGTGGGGCCTCACCAACGACATATACAGGGGCATCAACACCTCTTTTCTTCTGCTGGTCACACCTCTCTCTATACAGCCTAGCAAACTTCTGGCTATGGCCACCGCCTTGTCACACTGTTTCGTCGCCTTCAGATCCTCAGATACTATCACCCCAAGATCCCTCTCCCCGTCTGTAACTATCAGACTCTCCCCGCCTAACACATACTTCTCCCGTGGATTTCTACTCCCTAAGTGCATCACTTTGCATTTCTTCGCATTGAATTTTAATTGCCAAACCTTAGACCATTCTTCTAGTTTCCGCAGATCCTTTTTCATGTTTTCCACTCCCTCCCCGGTGTCCACTCTGTTACAAATCTTAGTATTGTCCGCAAAAAGGCAAACTTTACCTTCTAACCCTTCGGCAATGTCACTCACAAATATATTGAACAGAATCGGTCCCAGCACCGATCCCTAAGGCACTCCACTACTCACCTTCCCCTCCTCCGAGCGAATTCCATTCACCACCACACTCTGGTTTCTGTCCGTCAACCAGTTCCTAATCCAGTTCACCACTTCAGGTCCTATCTTCAGCCTGTCCAGTTTATTCAAGAGCCTCCTGTGGGGATCCGTGTCAAAAGCTTTGCTGAAATCTAAGTAGATTATTTCCATAGCACGTCCTTGATTCAATTCTCCAGTCACCCTGTCAAAGAATTCAATGAGATTCGTTTGACACGATTTCCCTTTGGTAAAACCATGTTGTTTCGGATCTTGCAACTTATTGGCTTCCAGAAAATTCACTATCCTGTCCTTTAGCATCGCTTCCATTACTTTTCCAATAACCGAAGTGAGGCTTATTGGCCTGTAGTTTCCAGCTTCTTGTTGTGGATGAATAAGGTTCATGTGTTATAGACACATTGGGGAATCGTACAGAGGAAAAGTTGTGTAGAGTCTATTACGATCTTTGGTTTCATTGTGTTGCGAGGTTTAGGCACTTAGGTTGGGTCAGTTGGGTATGCCTTTTTGATTAGGTTGGTTTTTAGTGATTTCCAGAAGTTCAGGTGGTCGTACATTGTTTTCACAGCTTTTGGTAGTGTGTTCCACAGTTGTGTGCTAATGTAGGAGAAGCTGGATGCATAGGTTGATTTGTATTTGAGTCCTTTACAGCTTGGGTAGTGGAGGTTTAGGTATGTTCATGTTGATCTGATTGTGTTTCTTATTGGTAGGTCTATGAGGTCTATCATGTATCCCTGGGCTTCACCATAGATGATTTTATGGACCAAGGTGCAGATTTTGAAAGCGATATGTTCTTTGATTGGTAGCCAGTGTAGTTTTTCCCTGAGGGGTTTGGCGCTTTCGAATTTTGTTTTTCCAAATATAAGCCAGGCTGCTGTATTTTGAGCGGTCTGAAGTTTCTTTATGAGTTGTTCTTTGCATCCTGTGTAGATTCCATTGCTGTAATATGCATGGCTTAGTACCATTGATTGTATCAGGCTGCAAAATGTTTCCCTCGGGAAGAAAGGTTTCACGCGTTTGAGTTTCCACATTGAGTTGAACATTTTCTTAGTTGTAGATTTAACTTGGTTCTCAAGTGTAAGGTTACGGTCGATAGTAACGCTGAGGATTTTCAGGCTGTCTGCTATAGGGAGGGTGTAGTCTGGGGTGTGTATATTAGTGGGTTTGTTCGTGTTGTATTGGGATGAGAGGATGAGGCAGTGTGTTTTATCTGTATTGAGTTTTAGTTGAAATGCGTTTGCCCTTGAGTCCATGATGTTTAGGCTGAATTTGATTTTGTTGGTGATTTCTGTCAGGTCATTTTTGTATGGTATATATATTGTGACGTCGTCTGCGTAGATGAATGGATTGAGGCCATGGTTGGATAAGGGCTAGTGGCGTCATCATTAGGTTGAAGAGAGTCGGTGATAGTGGTGATTCTTGAGGTACTCCGCAGTCGAATTTCCATGGTGATGAAATGTTTGAGTTTGATTTCACGTGGTACGTTCTAGTGGTTAGGAAACTCTTGATCCAACTAAGTATGTTTCCACCAATACCGAAGTAGTCTAGGAGTCTTAGTAGTATGTTATGGTTTACCATGTCGCATGCACTGGACATGTCGAATTGAAGGAGGAGTATGCTTTTACCTGTTGCTATTTCCTGTTTGAATTTGGCCATGAGTGTAACGAGTACTGTCTCAGTGCTATGGAGGAGGTGAAATCCTGATTGCGATTCATGTAGGATTGAGAATTTATTTATGTAATCACCGAGTTGCTTGGTTACCATGCTTTCCATCAGTTTGACTGCTAGCGGGATAGATGCTACTGGGCGGTAATTGGTGAGTTCGCTTGTCTTTTTCTTGGTGTCTTTAGGGATTGGGGCGAGTAGGATGTTGCCATTTTCCTTAGGGAAGAGACCTTGTTGGAGTAAGTAGTTTAGGTGGGATGTGAGGTCTGCTATGAAGCGGTCACCATGTAAGCCATTTCCGGGGGTTTCTTTTTCCCCCGGAAATGGCGCACACTCGGGGCGGGACTACTACTACTATAAATCATTTGTATAGCGCTACCAGTCGTACGCAGCACTTCACAATTTAACATGAAGAAAGACAGTCCCTGCTCAAAAGAGCTTACAATCTGAATCAAGACAGACAGACAGGACAAATAAGGGATAATCAAGACAGGCAGACAGGACAAATAAGGAATAAGGTAGGACAGACAGATAGGACATAAGGGGAAAGGGACAACTGAAGAGAGGAAGACAAGATAAAGGTTACGAGCAGGTGGCAAGTTAGGAATTAAAAGCAGCATCAAACAGGTAGGCCTTTAGCCCGGATTTGAAGGCGGCCAGGAACTACTGCCAGTGGCTGCATTGGGCCGGCCGTATTCCTGAAAGAGTGAGCAATAAAAGGGCCTCTGTATTTTGATAGAGAAGTGGTAAAGGGCCAAATTGCCACTGGGTCATATCTCTTCACAAATGTTTCCTTATAGCTTACCCCTTTTAGTCTTAGAATCCTTAGGTTGCCTGGTATCTATCTGCAAAGGTTAGTCTCTTAATGGACCTGAACAGTATAGGCAGAAGAAAAGTTTTATCAGGAAGCTGTTAAGGACTGGAAACATTTTTGAGATGGAACTTGCCAAGAATACATAAAAGTGGATTAGAAAATTCTGCTTTTCATATTTTTACCTCTCTAGTAAGTTTTTTTCCTCTAAATTGCTTCCCACTCAGCTCCTTAAAAAGCTTCACATGCATCACTTTTTCTAGGACAAAAATTTAAAAAAATAATTTAAAATGGATTTTTAAACTGTGTTCTTTTTCTACCTTCCAACTGATTTTATTAACCAATGTTTTGGCAGTAGTTCTGCGTTCCACTTCTTTTCATTATCTTTTCTGCTATTTTGACAATCTGATCTCTAGTAGTCCCGACTGAAAGGTAACAAAGAGGCAATGACATTAGATATCCCCCTTTCAAATAATTTATTGTATTCATTTTATTTTATTATTTTATAAAACTTTTCACCTGCTGGATCATCCATATAATGTTTCTGGTGAGATAACAGCAAATAAAAGCATCACAATATACAATAAAAATATAGCAACAGATATAATTCTATGACATAATTAATTTTAGACTACCAGACCATTAGCATAACATAAACCAGAGTAGCAATAATGCCAGATTCATCATTACAGAACAATAACCAGTGGCTACTCAGTCTGTCATGAAAATATTATTTTTTAAATATCATTTTTGTAATTCACATATCACATCATCAATGCTTTTTTTTTGTTTTATGCTAACCTGCACATTACGAAATAATTTCAAAAGCACACTACAAACAAAAGTAACCTCTCATAACAGACAGAATAACCTTTTGTTTTGATCTGATTTTTTTTAGGGCACGTTGACTTAAGTTTCGACCTTCTTGTAGTAGAGTAGGATGTTCATACTACATCTTTATAGATAGGTTTTTTAAAAAGTACTCTTATTCCTGTAGAAATTTTATTTTATTTATTTATTGAGATTTATTAACTGCCTTTATTAAGAGATTCACCCAAGGCGGTATACAGCAGGTACAGTTTATATAAAACTTACAATTCTGATACAGCATAACAATTTTGTATGCGTTCTTGAATCCTGCTATTATCCAAAAACTAGTTTTGGTTCAAAGTGGCTTACAACTACATTTTGGTGGCGTTACATTTGAGTGAAAGGAGATCTGTAGTTTGTGTAGTTAATTCAGTAGGGTTTGTGAAGAGATAGGTTTGGGGACGTAATTGGTAGTTTTATAGTTAGCTGTAGAATTTTTTGAAGAAATAGGTTTTCATTTCTTTCCCGAACTGGAGGAGGTTTGTGATGCTTCTTATGGCTTCTGGTATTGAGTTCCATCATTTGGAGCCCAGGTAGCTAAAGCCTGCTGTGTATATTTTTTTGTAGGTAGTGTTTCTACCAGGGGCATAGCCAGAACTTACGGTGGGAGGGGGCCAGAGCCCAAGGTTGGGGGGTACATTTTGAGTGCCGCCCTGCTGCCCCCCCCACCGCCACGCCTCACCTTGCTTTGACTCACCTCCCCCTCTGCCACCGCCTCGCGCCTCCTTGCACCCCCTCGCCTTCTTGTACCCCCCTTGCCTTGCAAATACCTTTGCTGGCAGGGTCCCCAACCCCCGCCAGCCGAAGCCTTCTTCAGCACTGTCTCCGATGCAGCCGCGTTCCTGCCCTGCTCTTCTTGTCCTCCTGTCCTGTGCACGCTGACACTCCTTCTCAGTTTCACGTAAAGGAGCGTCAGCATGCACAAGACAGGAGGAGCAAGAAGAGAAGGGCAGGAATGCGGCTGCGCCGGAGACGGCACTGAAGAAGGCTTCGGCTGGCGGGGGTTGGGGACCCCCACCAGCCAAACCAGGGGCCCAGACATAATTTGTGGGGGCCCAGGCCCCCGTGGCCCCCTGTAGCTATGCCCCTGGTTTCTACTCCTGGTTTCTGGGCTTACGTTTCATGGGGATAACTCGATCATGTCCAGCATATATTCAGATGCCATTCCAAATACTATTTTGAAGATTAGGGTGCTCGCTTTGAAAAGTAGCCTTGCCTTGATTGGTAGCTGGGGTAGTTTTTCTAGCAGTGGGGTCGCTCTCTCGCATTTTGATTTCTTGAAGATCAGTCTTGTTTGTATAGATTTTAGTGTGTTTTCCTTGCATCCTACATATGCTGCATTACAGTAATCTAGTTGTGTTAATATCATTGATTGGACTAGTAACCTGAATGGGAGCATAGTCTCCCATTAGAATGATTATGGTGCTCTTTTCATCTACACAGGGCCGGTCTAACCCGGTAAGCAGGGTAAGCACTGCAGGGGGGCGCCTGCCTTCAAAGGCGCTGCTTTGCAAGCAATCAAGCTCTGCTGAGGCTTTTGTTTTTCAGTATCTAATCTCTGCTGCTCATCTCAGTCTGGCTCCAAAGCTGTCAGCTCTCTGTCCTGTCCCCTCCCACCTCCCAAGCAGAGAACTATCCTCCTTGTGTTTGTCAGAGGACGTCACTGCTCCAACTGAATCTGGCTCTGAAATAACTTGTGGGAGCTCAGCTAACCTCTACCCAGAGAGGGTTCAGACAGAGACAGCACAGCAGAGCCTGGACCCTTGTTTTGTCAGAGACTGCTGTTTAGTGCTGCACCTGACCCATCCTTTTCCACCCTCACCCCCCCACCCCCAACACAGCAACTCACAGGACAGGAGGGCTAGATGCCTGCTTTCAATTCCTAACCATCACCTATCTCTCATTCCCACTTCAGTAACTCCTGTTAGTCTGTCCAACTGAGATTGTAGAATATGTTAGTTTATGCTGATTAAGTCTGTCCTAGCTAGATCCTAAACTGTGTTTGATGGGAAGGCTATTGTGCTGCATGCAGAGTCTAACTTCTTAGGATTTCAGGTTAATTTTTGAAGAATTTGAAGAGGGGCTATCTCTGTTCTACATGTGTGACTGCAATTCTGAAATTTTGATAACACCTTGTTTTTCAGAGTTGGCAAGACTGTCTGTTCTCCTAATTCCTGGTCTGTGTGCTAAGTTATTTTTCTTCTATACTGGTGTAATATTTTCAATGATGCCATGGCTGGTAAAAGGGGTGTGTCTACTGTGGGGGTGGAGCCATAGTGATCCCGCCTCTGGATGGGTAGGGGCACCGACTAATAGACTGCAGGAGGGCGCTAGAAACCCTAGGGCCGGCCCTTCATCTACAGGCATACACATTAGACCACTACTTCTAGAAACAATACAGAATTTTCCCCAGATTCTATATAAGGTACAACAAGTTTCATGCATTAGATTGGGCGCATGCCCAATTTACGTGTTCAACTTAATTGAGTAATGAGCCATTCAGCACTGATAACTGGCTGATAACCAATTAGCACTAATTGGCAATAATTGGAATTTACACAAATATTTTTAGGTGTATTCTAAAAATTGGCGCGCATAAATTCTAACACGCATAACTGAAAAGGGGGTGTGGCCATGGGAGGAGTGTGGGCATATCAGGGGGCGTATCAGGGCTGTTCCTCAAATTTGTGCGCATGGCTAGAGATTTCCAGGGAACCACTCCTAACTTAGGCGCAGGTATTTACACCTGGGTTTTAGTGCCATAATTAGCCACACCATTCCGCAGCCCTATGTGCTACTCTATAAACTACTACTACTACTACTTAACATTTCTAGAGCGCTACTAGGGTTACACAGCACTGTACAATTTAACAAAGAGAGACAAGTGCTACTTTTGGATGTGCCTTTTTTTTTAGATGCCATTTACAGAATCTGAATCCACAATATCAATATCTCTGGTAACATCCAATAACATATACACACATACCAGGACTATTGAGAAAAAAAGAATGAGGAAGAAAAGAATTATGCAGCCTTAACCCTTGTCCCTGAGGAAAGTGATTGAAACCCCGCGGAGTCGGGTGGTTTCAGGGGAAGGCAAATGAATTGTTTCAGCGAGGCAAGATAGTTCTGTCAGCGAGGCAAGAATTTGTCAAGATAAGTGCACAGTTTTCACCTAGTATATATATTTTTAAAAGTGATAAGCGATTTTATAGCACTGAGGTGATTGGGAAGCATGAAAAAATGAGCATATGCTGCTCCCCAAAAAAATTTGTTAGAGTTACTCGATGAAAGAAATGCTATGCCACTTTGTAGCAGCATTATTGACTGCAGTAATAGTGGAAAATATCTGAGGGTACTCTACATACACAAAAATTTCTATTATATTATACTGGTGTGAACTGTTTCAAGCATTCTCTTTGAGTTGGCGGCTAATAGTCCTGGTTTGTGTGTATATGTCATTTACAGAATATGGCCTTTTGCTCATTTCCTGCTACCTCCCTACAGGTCCCCCCCCAAGTCTTCAGGAAGATGAACAACTGAAAGAATTCCTAGGGGTAACCAGTCTTTTACAACTTGTAGTAAGAGAGAAGTAAAATAAACTATGTCACAACAAAGACACCCATGATTGTTAAAAAATATTAGAAAGTTAAATGAATAAGGTCAAAATAAAAGATGTTTTCTTTCCAGATCACATTGACAATGACGGTAATGAGCAGAACACTGGTGTTTCCAAGCTAAAGGATGCCACAGTTACTGCCCGGCTACTGCATGGCCCTTGCGGTAATTTCATTTTTGATACGCATCCACTACGCGTGTCGGAAAATAATTTTTATTTTTTGGCGCACGGCAGAAACCGGGTGGTAATCGTCATTCTACGCACATAGATGATTACACAGTTAACGTGTGGACGGTATAATTGAAACCCAATTTTGGACGTCCCTGGGAGCTGGATGTCTATGTTCCAATTTATGTCGAAAGATGGATGTCCATCTCTTTCGAAAATGAGCCTGCAAGTGGAAGAAAGTATACCTGATTGTTTCAGTTGATACGACCTAGATCTTAAGAAGCCAGAAAACCATTTCAGGACAACTCCACAGATTCCGTAATAGTCAAGAATATTTAGAAGAATATTATGATCAACAGTATCAAAGGCACTGGACAGATAAAATTGAGGTATCAATATTTTATTGCCACCATTCTCTCCTAAAGTAAGCTAAGAGAGTGGTAAGCACAGTTTCTGTACTGTAAAAAGGCCTAAAATCAGATTGTGAACTTTGCAAAATGGCATGAAGCTGGAGATACTCCATAAGTTGGCGCATGACAAGTCCTTCCATTACTTTAACAAGAAGAGTATGTCCAGAAGGAGAATGTCAAAATAAATCTTCTATTACCTCCTAACTAACCTAAATTCTTATTATTCATGAAACATTGTTTTGAAGAACAGGTTTATCTTTAAGAAAATTCTCTAAGGGTTCCAAAAACACATATTCACTATTCCCATATGTGATCAAACATTTACATGGAAATCGAAGAAAAAAAAGAGGTGCCCACAGCCAAAACTTTGGGCTATAACAAAAGAAAAGCCTTCTGTCTCTTTGGCATCTACCTAGCCACATCAGGAAAAATAATTATAGTTTGACCATAAAATGAGAATATTTTCTTTGAAAAAGCAATTCCAAAATCTTTCTCTTTTCTGCCTCAGTCTGGAAAGAAACCAGCAGAGTGACTCTTGTAGAGATAACATTTTGAGATGACTGCAAAAATTGAGTTATGTCAAGACTATCTGGATTAGATAACTGATCATATTGACCCTCTTCACCAGCAATATGAGATCCTTTAGGCAAATAAAATATATTAGCCAATGAAATAATGTCATTTTGAGAGTGCTGAAGGATATCCTGCAAATACATCTTGAATAATTCCATGGGTCTAAATAATGCGTAATTGGAAAGTTCAAGATTCTCAAGTTCCTTGCTTGTGAAATATTTTCAATTGCCTCCAGATGAGAGTAAATCACCAGACTATTCTTAACACCCAGTGCAACAGCTTAAAGCAAATTAGCAACCAACAATTCAGGCTTACTGATCTGAGTATTAGCCATACCTTCATACTCTGATAATTTCAATATTGTATCCACAGAAAACTTACAGAGTGCAGATGTAGTTACTTGTAAAGTCTTCTGTATTTGGGACACAACTTGACATACATTTTGCATGGTTGCCTGTCTTTCCTACGAGGCAGACTCTGAGTTTATTTTTAAGGCAAAGTCTGTAACAATTTGCACTGCTGGGAATAGATACTTTAGAATGACTATTAGTTCCCACTAGGAATAACTCAACATTACAAGATAACTCTTATGGAGCATTGAGGTCATCATTAAAGAGGACACCGCACTATCCAGTGGACGCCTATCAGGCTGGGGATGCAGAGTTTGTGCATGAGGAGATAAAGATGATTCAAACGACTAAGTACTCACTGTGGTAATAGGGGTTGCAGCCACTAACAGCTGCATAGGCTGGTCCATCAGGCCTCTCACAGATGGTACATTAGACTGTCCTCCTTGTTTCCTCCTCTTCCCCATAAGTTTTTATTTTATTTTATTTATTGCATTTGTATCCCACATTATCCCACTTCTTTGCAGGCTCAATGTGGCTTACAATTCATCGTGGATATTGGAAATAGAAAATAGAAAATATACATTTGGTTTATAGAGGGTTTGGGTTACATGGTGGTGAAGTACATGGTTGTATTACAGCAAAGACGTTATAAGACATTCCTATCTATATTAAAGATTGTGTAGTTACATGTGTTGATCTTTGTGATATATCTTTTTGAAGAGATAAGTTTTCAGTAGTTTGCGGAACTTGGCCAGTTCATGGACCGTTTTCAGGTTGCGTGGTAGTGCGCTCCATAGCTGCGTGCCCATATAGGAAAAGGTAGACGCATGCAACAATTTATATTTCAGACCTTTACAATTGGGAGGATGAAGATTAAGGAATGTGCGAGAAGATTTTATTGCGTTCCTGTGAGGTAGTTCTATTAGGTCTGACTTGTAGGCTGGGGTGTCTCCATGGATGATCTTGTGGACTAGGGTACAAAGTTTGAACGTGATGCGTTCTTTAAGTGGGAGCCAGTGTAGTGTTTCTCGTAGTGGTGTCGCGCATTCATATTTTGATTTGCCGAATATTAATCTGGCTGCTGTGCTTTGGGCTGTCTGGAGTTTTTTAAGTATTTGCTCTTTGCAACCAGCGTATAGTGAATTACAGTAGTCCAGATGACTGAGTACTAGTGATTGTACCAGATTGCGGAAGACGGACCTTGGAAAAAATGGTTTAATTCTTTTTAGTTTCCACATTGAGTGGAACATCTTCTTGGTTATGTTTGTAGCATGATTCTCAAGTGTTAGGTGTCGATCAATGGTGACTCCAAGAATTTTTAGTTCAGTAACAGATACCGACAGATGAACAGAGTACCTCGCCTCTCACTCCTCAGTGTTTCTCAGTGCTCCAAAGGCTTCCAAAGGGGTGTGTTGTGCCCCTTTAATCATGCCCTCTTGGGCACATGCCCACAGCCATATGTTCATGGCCACATACCATGGAAAAGCATACGCTAAGAAGCACTTCAGTACAGCTCAGCTGATGACACACACCGAAAAAGTATCCATGGGGATACCTGCTCCAATCCAGCACACTAGGGAAACTTCATTGCAGTGTACTGACTCCACTTACACCACAGAAGAGCATGTGCTAAGAAGCACCTCAGGACTGCTCAGCTAATGTCACACACCGGAAAGGTATCCATGGGGATGCCTACTCCATTCCGGCACATCAGGGAAACTTCACTGCAGCATTTGGACTCCCAGGCATCCCTCTTCTGGCCTATGCAAAATAGGACTTTATATCTACTACAGATGTACATTCAATTTCCGATTTTGGTTCAAAATATTTTATGCACATAAAGATCATGCAAAAAATAGACTTTGCATTCATAAAACTTCCAGATTAATGATCTTAGAAGATAATTGTATAAGGAGCCACCTACAATTAGGCAGCAAGTATGAAGGTAGATGTCAGTTATTTTTAAGTATATGTTTTTTTTTAATTTAATTTAATTTTGAATATATTATACTTTGAACTTGAAAGTCTTAGTTGAAGGACCTGGACCATAATTTGTCCCTGGTTCACAAAACCATATTAATGAACTTTCATTGCTTGTGCAGTGTTCTCATGATAATGCTCAACAATCATCATAGACTTTCTGGTATTTAAAATAATCCCTATGTGAATATAAATAATGTACACTATCAGTCCAATATCAAAGTTTATGTGTAGCTCCTGAATCTCATGTGTGATTCTTCAGCAACAGTCCGCATTAAAAATAATTTTAAACTACATCGGCAGCCTTGTGCAATAAAGAATAATGTCTTCCAATTTCACAATTGTGTGTGTTTTTTTTAAATGGAACTTATCTGTGCGCAGAAGTCTCCTCTGAGACTTTCCAGTTCAAAGTATAATATATTCAAAATTAAATTAAACATATACTTAAAATTTTTCCATGGAGAGGTGTGACCCATTCCAAGGTTTAACGTTGGTGGAATTTTTTGAGGGAACTTTATTATTTTTTTCTGCCATTTGTGGATTCTTTAGTTGTGTCATGTATTCATATCTTTGATTGTGCATACTTTGGAGATGGGCATTCACTCAGATGGAGTCTGAGCATGGGTTGGGGTGCACACTTACATGCATAACTTAAGAATACTATGCGCTATGTATGTATCTCTCAAATCTCAGTTCAAGTATTTACACCAGCTCTATGGCTGGCGTAAGTGCCCACACCTAAACACTTCTGCTCATATATATCCGGTTACACTGGTATTCTATAAAGGAAAGTAAGCATCTATTTTCTTTACAGACAAGGCTCCCAAAAGGCTCTTTCTAGGTACCTTCTAGGTCCCAAAATACAGGCACCCTTTTGTAGAATTCCCTCATAAAGCTGATTTATGTGTGTTAACATTTTTTTTAACAAGAATTAATTTCTGAAACAAACTGGACTATGTCCAAAACCAACCAAAAAGTCAAACAATGTACCATTTTTTTCCATGTACACTACTAATATTTACATACCTTCCTGTGTAAAACATGAGTTTTTCACATATTCAGTCACTGCACAGTAAAATGCAGTGAGCTCAATTTATTCCAGAGATCTGGACATCCTCTGGGCAAACAGGGAATAAGGCCAGCCTGCATCTACACCAAGACCCGCTAAGTACCCACATAGCTGAGGAAGCATAAGGAGTAAGGCGTGAAGACTTAGGCACCAGGAACACATGTAAATGAACAAATAACTGCTTATCCATGCATATTTGGGTACATACAGACATTAATGGCAATATTCTGGCTACTTGCTATTCTATAAAAGGGCACCAAAATACAATGCTCAGAAAACTACAAGGCAAAAGGTTCATGATATCCAAGATGGAAACAACGGAGAAGTAGACCTTATACGTTCCTCAGCCTGACTCTTTTTCAAACAAACCCAGGCTGAGAAGCTGTTTTTATCAGTTTTGGTGGAACCTGAGACTTTACACCAGCTGATTTTTATTGCCCTTGACGCAGTCATCTGGCGAAACATGGACATGTCGGGCAACGCTGTTTGATACCTGGGAGTATTAAAGAGTTAATAAAGACTATTTTCTTACAAGGCCTGCTTCTCTTTTGTTTCCATCTAAATGCAATGGCAAATGGTTTATAGGTGGGCATACACACGGGCGAAGTTTAGGCAGAGTGTGGGCAGGGTGCACATTTATGTACATAGATTATGTGAGGTCTTTTGCAGTTTAGGTATGATCATTTACATCTTCTCTACCCCAAATACATTTACTTCAGCTTAGATAACAAACAGTCCCAATGGCCTCCTTTTCACCTATATAGCTTCTATTATTGCAATAAAGGGATTTTGGGAAATGATTACCAGATATTCTTCAAATATTTGGGGACAGACATGGCACTGTGATTTGGCACTTTTGTTTGGACATCCTAGTTTGGGACCTTCCCCGAAGAGGGGATATACCGCATTCGCTAAGAGGGCAATAATTGTGGGTAAACAGTCAATATTAGCAGAATGGATATCTTACAAACATCCCACGTGGCAGCAGTGGCGCACCCGAATGATATCTTTATTGCATATGGAACGTATGGAAGTGAAGAATATGGACTCTGCCCCAGGGAAGCAATTTCAGCAGAGGTGGAGTAAGTTTTGGGACACTATGAGCCCGAAGACAAGAAGTTATTTGATAAATGTTTAAACCTGACTGGACTATATTACTCAAGTAAAGCTGCAGAGGATCGCGGGAATGGAAGGGGGGGTTACATGTTGGGTTGTATAGTTGAGATTACGAAGGGGAGGAAGAAGACACCTTGTTACTGTAAAACTTTTATATGTAAAGTAGTAGGTTGCATTCATTAGAAAAGACACTGAAAGGTTCTTGCTGTTTATTGTTGGAAAGTATATATCTAATTGTAGTACCAAGGATGGTTATTAATAAAATACACAATGGTAACAATAGGGGAAGAGGGGGGGGGGGGGGGGGGGGAAGGGAAGGGGAAAGGGAAAGGGGGGGGAGAAATAATAAGAAAAATTGGTGATTTGAAATGAATCAAACTGTTGATTTAAGAACTGATATCTGTACTGAAGTTTTAAAAAATTGTTTGACTTTTATTACCAATAAAACAGAATTAAACATAGCTTCTATTATTGCTTCTTCTTCTCATGGCAAATCATGAAATCTGGCCCATGTAGCTTTCTTTTCCCCTAAGTAATTTTATTGGAATAGAATTGAAAATAACTCTCAGGAAAAAACAAAACAAAAAATGGAACACTGAGTCAGAAAAAAATGCCCTGTTCCAGAGATTTGTCTTACTGCTTTTAGGGGTCCTAAACTAGCCTTAGCATGCCCTTGCATTGCTTTTTTTTTCCAGCATGCTAAGGCCATTTTTACCATAGCAGGAAAATGGCCAATTTTCCACTTTTGGATTAATGGCCATGTGCTAATATTAAAACACAAAAAAGTACCAAGAACCTTCACGAACGGTACAAGTCCTTTTATTCCACAACATAAAGGACTTGTCCCGTTTTTGAAGGCTCTTGTACCTTTTTTTGGTGTTTTGGATTGTGTTCTGTACTTTGAACCCTCTCTGTGTTGTTCATGTACTAATGTTGCCATTAGCGCAAGGCCAATAAAAATAAAATTACCGCAATCTGTACAAAAAAACGGCTGTGAGATTAATTTTTTTCCTTTGCGTAAACATGACCCTATTACCCAGTTTTATTTACAGTTGCATTTGTTGCTGATAGAGGCTAGGGTTTTCTTTAAATTCATAGGTAACCTGTCTACAATTTTAACTGGGGATTGTCCAACTTATTAAATAACTTGGACAAGTGGAGTTTAAAGATTTTTGAAGAAATAAAAGATCATATTATTCCTACCCATTTGCAGTTTGCTCTCCCAAGGGGATAAAAAGATTTGTTTCATCTAAGGAGTAGCCTGGTGTGTGCAAATATTTTTTCATGTGAGCAACAAGTTTTAAAAAAACAATTTTGGAGCAAAGTATTTATTTTATTATTTATTTGTTACATTTGTACCCCACATTTTCCCACAGTATTAACAATACACTTCTATATATAGCACAAAAAAAAAAACATTTTTCTGTGAGCAACCATGTAAAATCTGTGAGCAACACACCTAAAATGTATGAGCAATCTCTCATGCGCTCTGCAATAGAGGGAACACTGGTGCTGGACACCGATTTATTTCAGCACCTTTTACTGAATCCAGCCCATTATGTTAAGCCCGTTGCTGTCTTCCTGATATCTTGTGGCCACAATGCCATCACATCAGATACTTACCTGATCTGAGTGATCACAGCACAACATCTAGGGCTTGTGCTATCTAACCTTGTTACAGAACACACAGTCATCTGTTAAATGCAAAGGTCAGCTGTCACTTGTTAAATACCCATTTGGAGCTGTAAATAAAGCATGTAGACTTTTATTCTAAATGACACTAAGCACTGAACCCGAAATACCTATCATGAATCAAAGAGCACAGCTTGGAAAACAAACCAAACCTCTTACTACATCATTGGCAACCAGCAGCCCTTCATGCTGGCACAGATTCCATGTCAGGTCTCAACACAAAGAAAATCATTTTGCAAAGTATTTTCAATGCATAAAACATGCTTTATGTGTAGAAAAGGGCACTTATAGAATTGTGTGGCTAAATATGCATGTATAAGCATGCATGCTGATGAAATGGGATGTATTTATATTTAGTGCATACGTGTTCCCGGGAACATGGCTTGGGTGGAGCTGGGATGGGGATGCAATGTACATACACATTAAAAAAAACATATGGGTGCACGTGTACACACGTGTACACATTACAGAGCAGGTGTAAATTTATATGAGAGCATTTGTGCAAGGTTAGAGTTCATTTTAGGAGCCTATTTTATAAGGCAATTTAAGTGCCCATGCAACACTCAGGACCAGCCCTAATAGCATGCAAATGCCTTTGCACAAATTTCCATCTGCTACAGAAAAGGTGTAAATGTGTTTTGGGGCCCTTTTACTAAAGCTTAGTGTGCGCTAATAGAGTTAGCATGCACTAAAAGCTAAGAAGCCTATTTTATGGAGGAGTAGCCTAGTGGTTAGTGTAGTAGACTTTGATCCTGGGGAACTGAGTTCGATTCCCACTGCAGCTCCTTGTGACTCTGGGCAAGTCACTTAATCCTCCATTGCCCCTGGTACAAAGTAAGTACCTGAATATATGTAAACCACTTTGAATGTAGTTGCAAAAACCTCAGAAAGGCGGTATATCAAGTCCCATATCCTTTTCCTTACTTGAGATTCTACATGGAATGTTGCTACTATTGAGATTCTGTTGCTACTATTTGAGATTCTACATGGAATGTTGAGATTCTATTGCTACTATTTGAGATTCTACATGGAATGTTGCTATTCTACTAGCAACATTCGATGTAGAAGCCTGCCCTTGCAGATCAGCAACGTGGCCGCATTGCTGATCTGCAAGGGCAGGCTTCTACATGGAATGTTGCTAGTGGAGGAGTAGCCTAGTGGTTAGTGCAGTGGACTTTGATCTTGGGGAACTGAGTTCAATTCCCACTGCAGCTCCTTGTGACACTGGGCATGTCACTTAACCCTCCATTGCCCCTGGTACAAATTAAGTACCTGAATATATGTAAACCGCTTTGAATGTAGTTGTGAAAACCTCAGAAAGGCAATATATCAAGTCCCATTTCCCTTCCCTTATTCCTATGGGTTTCTTAGCATTTAGATCGCATTAATTTGGTTACTGCACGCTAAGGGCCGGATTCTATATATGGTGCCTGAAAACTCTGCACTGAAAACATTTCCACCTAAGCATGTTCTGTAAGCAGCACCTAGATTTAGGCATGGTATATAAAATATGCTTACTTGATATCACAGTGCCCATAACTATGCGCATCCATTTACACCACGGGAAACATGGCATAAATGCCTGTGCATAGATTTTGGTGCACCGGGGCATATTCTATAACAGTGCGTGTAAATTTTAGAAAACCCACGCAATGCTCATTTCCCCACCCATAACCATGCCCCTTTTTGGCTGCATGCATTAGAATTTAGGCTCAGTGCATTATAGAATATGCTTAGCAAGTTGTGCGTGTAAATTGTAATTATTATCAGTTAGTGCTTATTATTGCTCATTAAGACCTGTTATCAATGTTGATTGGCTTGTTAAGCCAATTAAGTTATGCGCGTTGTTATAGAATACGCTTGGATTTCAGCATGGAACGCTAGGTGCGTTATATAGAATCTGGGTGTAAGTTTTAGTAAAAGGGCCCCTTTATATAAAATATGTGGCCACATATTATTTTTTGAACTTGCTGATTCTCTTCAGTAGTCCCTATAATAACTCAAGAGTTCACATGGGTGTTCTAGGTAAGTCTAAAAATACATCTCAGGTTCAGGTTCAGATACCACAAAATGTTCAAAAAGAAATCTAAGAGGTGTACAAACTAAAAACATAGGGGTCCTTTTTCTAAGGTGTGCCAAAACATGGGCTGTGCTAGTGTAGGCGCATGTTTTGGGTGTGCCCAGATCCATTTTTCAGTGCCTATAAAAAAGGCCTTTTTTTATTTTTGCTGAAAATGGACATGTGGCAAAATGAAAATTGTTGCGCGTCCATTTTGAGTTAACATCGCAAGGACGTCCAAATTTCAAGGGGGCAAGTCGGAGGTGTGGTGAAGGTGGAACTTGGGCGTGCCTAAGACTTGGACGTCTTTGAGCCATAATCGAAAAAAGCAAGAACTTCCTAAAGTAAAACTTGGATGTTTTCATCCGGACGTGTTTTTTTACGAATAAGACACAAAAAGGTGCACGAAATGACCAGATGACCACCGAAGGGAATCGGGGATAACCTCCCGTTACTCCACCAGTGGTCACTAACCCCTCCCACCCTCAAAAAACATCATTAAAACTATTACTTGCCAGCCTCTATGCCAGCCTCAGATGTCATACTCAGATCCATGACAGCACATGCAGGTCCCTGGAGCAGTTTTAGTGGGTACTGCAGTGCACTTCAGATAAGCGGACCCAGACCCATACCCCCCTACCTGTTACATTTGTGGAGGAAACAGTGAGCCCTCCAAAATCCACCACAAACAGTTGTGGGTAATGGGTTTTGAGGGCTCAGCACACAAGGTGTAGAAATATACTGTCACTTGCTTTCAGTAAAATACAAGCCAATGGCTCAGGTTAAGAGCTAGGCCTCTTAGAATCAAAAATCATCTCTGATACAAAATACATTTCACTGCAGCACAAGCTGAAGTGAGTTCCCAGAGAGCTGACAAGGGAGAGGGACTTTGCTCTTGTCAACAATGCTGGGACTGGCACCTGCAAGAAGTCATGAGCGAAGATGTTTTTGCTAATGCAAGTTAGTAGTGGGTCAGGTGCAAGTAGAGGGAGGGGGAGCTGAGGAGGGCAAAACGACCTGTGAAGTCATTTCTTTGCAGATGTTGTCCTAAACATAATTTGTTTATACTTAGAGTTTGGGAACATGTGAAGTCATTCTTATCAACTGATAAGAGCCAAGAGCTCTGGTGAGAAAGCTAGGGTCCATTGAAATGAACAGGGTCAAAATGGTATAAAAAGGGCAGCCTAGAGGGTATTAGATTAGAAGACTGCAGAAAGGGAAGAGAGAGACAGAAGACCCCAGAAGGCTGTAGACGTGTCGTGAATTGCTGTTCTACCATGTGACTGCCTGATTTGCCTGTACCACTTTTGGGTAAGATACCAATGCTAATAAACTATATTACTATATCTACTGATTACTGGGTTTCTTTCCTATTGAGAATCCTGCTACTGCTCTGTCTGTGTAAAACCGTCATGAGCAGATACAAGGTTGGGGTAATTAAGTATTTGGAGGGAACATGCAATCCTTTACAGGATAGTAGAAAGCCCATGGCTTCCGCTGCCCAAACGGTTCTGGCAGACCTAATTATTTTCAAAGGTAAGGGAGCTAATTACCTGGGAGCATTTTATGAAGTCCACTGTAGTGCCCCCTAGGGTGCCTGGTTGGTGTTCTGGTATGTCAGGGGGACCAGTGCACTAGAAATGCTGGCTCATCCCACATCCAAATGGCTTGCATTTGGATGTTTTTGACATGGATGTCTTTGGTTTTGAAAATCACCGAAAGTCAAAGACGTCCATGTCTGAGGATGTCCAAATTCAAGGATGTCTTTGGTATTTTCAAAACGAAAGATGGACGTCCATCTTTTTTCGAAAATATGGTTTTCCCTGCCCCCGGATTTGGACGTTTTACAAAGACATCCAAATCCAAACATAGACGTTTCTTTTGAAAATGCCCCTCTATTTGTACCAACTGAAACGCAGTGCAAATGTACGTGCCTAAATTAGGTGCATATCCCTGTTATTCCAGAACAATACATGTTAATTTTAGGAATGAACCTGTTCCATCCATGCCCCCCCCCCCCCCATTTCTGTACCCTCTTTTTCAGATCATGCATAAATTTTGGGCACAGATCCTGCTCCTAAATTTACACATGTAAATGCCAATTAAATCTAATTAGAAACATAGAAACATGACGGCAGATAAAGGCCATATGACCCATCCAGTCTGTCCATCCTCTGTAACCCCTAATTCTTCCTGTTCCTGAGCGATCCCACATGCTTATCCCATGCCTTTTTAAATTCTGGAACAGTCCTCGACTCCAGCACCTCCATCGGGAGGCCATTCCACGCCTCCACCACCCTTTCTGTGAAATAATAATTCCTCAGGTTACTCCTAAGCCTATTCCCTCTTAACGTTGTCATATGCCCCCTCATTCCAGAGCTCTCCTTCATTTGGAGAATTAATTAATGGCATTTGCTTGTTAAAAAGCCAATTATTGGTGCTAATTAGCTCATTATTCAATTAAATTGTGTGTGCAAATTGGGCATGTGGGATCTTGGCGGGGTCTTGGGGGAGGGGGGGGGGGGTTAGGGCTACCTGCTCTGTGTCACACACATGCTTTTATCCCTTCCAAACCCCAACCCCATTGCATAAGAACTCTGTCAATCTTATTTTCTTAACACCCACAACTGTATTCATCACCCAACTTCACCCACACCGTAAGGGAGACACTTTTTCTGATGTCTGCTGGGTCCACCACCCCAGAAGCCTGGTATTCCCTCTATTTCCTCCTGTCTGTCTTCTGTGACAGGCTTCACCCTTTTAATCCCCCAGGGGGTTACATAAGTAATTCAGTTAAAACATTATTCCCTAAACTGGCAAATTGACCTTGATGTCTATTTCTTAGGAGGAGGAGGAATGGCTGCACATGGAAATAAAACACTGGTTCAAAAATATATATGGCATTGTGCTAAAGTAACTTTGCACTTAAATGTTGCATTTGGCTTAGGGCACAGTAGAGGTTACATATTATTAAATAAATCAAAACCAAAGTACACCTGTAATTTCTCTATTGACACTAGATCACACTGTCACCGGAGAAAACCCCGGTGAATTAGTAATTGTCAATCTTGCCTGATCTGACTCATGTTTGGATTTTGCTCTAATTTGATTATTTAACCCTGACCTACTCACGCGAAGAGTCTAAACTAAAGCAGACCTTGATTGCATGGTGCTTTGTAAATTCCTTTACTAACAAGAGTGATGATAGCTGTGGTCTACAGTACAATCTTCTCAGTGGGGAAACAAAGTGGGAGTGTGGTGACCTCACTCTACATGCCACATCTAAATTATGCTAAATTACCTATAAGGGATCATTGCTCAATGTGCATTTATTCACATATTACCGACACAAAATCCGCTATAGATTTGCTACCACACTGTTATTTCTGCTGATTCCACCGCCCCCCTATGGATGTGAGCTATCCTGTGCCTTGGTGAAATAATCCGCACTAGATTGTTGTCAGCGTTTTCACTCCCACGCTGTACCACGTTCCCTTGAATGTGGCCAAGTTTCACTAAGTTTTTTCAAAAGAGAACAAATTCAAATTTACAATGATTTTCAGTCAACATCCCAGTGAGATTCCAAAGCCCCACCTACTCTGTAACCAAATTGATTGGACTAAGTCACTTGGCACAGGTTCAAAACAAGAACACCTTTAAGACAATTCCAGCATAAAAATATGAAATCACTGGCAAAGAAGTTCAAAACACAGTTCAATAAAAGCATCTTTAAGACAGTACCAGCATAAAAAATGAAATCACATATTTCATATTGAAATATGAAATATGTGCTATTTTTTGATTTATTTGTAGTTGTTAATTTGTAACAAAGTGAATGGAATATTTGAAATATTTTTGGTTTTCTGGTGTTATCCTATATGCCAGAGTCAGGTTTTGGGGGGTTTCAGCTGATTTTTTGTCTACTTATTTTATTAGCTTATGGTCAATCTTAGGGGTTCTTTTGTTGGTCCTAGGGACTTGTGTACAATAGGGACACAAAGAGGGAAGATGAATGGTGGATATAGAGACAGAAGAAATGTCAAACAGACAAGGGATCCTGCACAAGCAGGAAAAACAGAAAAAAGCAGAAAATAGTCACTGGACCAATGTGATAGAAAAATACAATACTCAAACAACAAAAGTAGAAAAAAGTTTTTTATTCTGAATTTACTAATTGGAATATTTCAGCTTTTGTAAATATTTGTAGAAGTAATTGAAGAAAAAGCCAAAAAAGCAAAATAATTTTAAAAATAACATAAAAACATCAAAATATTAAATGGAGATTTTTGACCCATGAAAAATATCCACAGCCGATTTGTGACGCTTAATCATATGGTGTCCTCTGGCATCTGAGGTCTTTTTTTCCTCCATTTGTAATATTGGGGTTAACTGGATTATTATTAGTAGAGTTCAAGAGTCTTTCCTTGTACAGTTTTGGGAGCTTTTGGAAATGCACATCTCTGATACCTTGCATTGTAGTGTTTATTTCTTTACTATTGCTGTACATGCAAAGTCTGACTTCTTGAGGTTTTCAGTTCACTGTTTTGCCTTCATGTCTCTATTATGAAATTATTTCATTTAGTAAGCAAGTTACTAGATACCTCTCAAATCACAACAAATAACACAGACATCCCATATGCAGATGAAATTGCCAATAACTTTAGGGAAAAAAAAAATAAATTTATGTAATAAACTTCCTTAACACACCACTGATTTTGATATCTTCATCAATGATCTGAATCCAACCTATGAAGAATACCCAGCTGACCGTTGTTGTACTAAATTTGTTCCGATCACTGTTGAATCTGTTACCCAAGCGATTCGGAAATTCTCCAATAAACATTGTAAATTGGACGCTTGACCCAGCTTTCTACTGAAATCTGCCCCCAATTGCTTCATTGAAGACCTTACATCTTATCTAAATTACATGCTCCAACAGGGTCTCTTCCCCGAAGAACATGGCAACATCCTACTTACCCCAATACCTAAAGACGCAAAGAAAAAATCGAACAACTTTACCAATTGTCGCCCAGTTGCATCCATCCCACTAGTAGTAAAATTGATGGAGAGCATGGTGTCCAAACAACTAATTAAATATATGGACAAGTTCTCATTATTACATGAATCACAGTCAGGATTCTGCCCCTTCCATAGTACGGAAACTGTATTAGTCACTCTTCTAGCTAAATTCAAACATGAAATTGCCATAGGTAGAAGTATATTCCTCCTCCAATTCAACATGTCGAGCGTATTCGACATGATAAACCACAGTATATATTTGGGTTTACTTGAACACCTTGGGATTGGAGGTAATATACTTAATTGGATCAAGGGTTTCTTAACCACCAGAACATACCAAGTTAAATCAAAAACAAACATTTCATCACCATGGAATGCATATTACGGAGTACCTCAAGGTTCCCCATTATCACTAATACTCTTCAATATAATGATGTCCTCTTTGGCCAATTTCTTATCCAGTCAAAGACTTCACTCGTTCATTTATGCAGACGATGTTACAATTTATATCCCCTTCATATATAACCTTTCTGAAATCTCCAATGAAATCATGTGCTGTCTGAACATAATGGATTCTTGGGCTAACTCATTTCAACTAAAACTAAACACCGAAAAACACATTGTTTTATCCTTTCATCCCCATACAATAATTATAAACCCACAACCCTAAGCACTCCTGTTTATTCTCTTCCTATTTCTGATAACCTCAAAATCTTAGGTGTTATTATTGATAGCCATCTTCCACTTGAGAGCCAAGTTAACTCCATTATAAAGAAGACCTTACTTCCCGAGGGAAATTTTCCATAACTTGATACAATCAATGGTTCTGAGCCATGCAGATTACTGCAATGGATTATATGCGGGATGTAAAGTACAGCTTATGAAGAAACTCCAGACAGCCCAAAACACAGCTGCCAGGCTGATATTCGATAAAACACGATTCGATAGCGCTAAACCTCTCCGATTAAAATTGCACTGGCTCCCAATCAAGGATCGCTTTACCTTCAAAATCTGCTCTTTGGTCCACAAGATTGTCTACGGTGATGCTCCAGGATATATGATTGACTTGATAGATCTTCCGACCAGAAACAGAACCAGAGCGTCATGTACCTATTTGAACCTCCACTATCCAAGCTGTATTGGACTCAGATACAAATCAACATATGCATTGAATTTTTCTTACTTAAGTACACAAATGTGGAATGCACTACCAAAGAGTGTGAAAACAATTCACGACCATCAAATCTTCAGGCGATCATTAAAGACCTATCTGTTTTGCAAGGCCTATCCTACGGGCCCTACTTCAATGCCTCAACTCTGCAATGCATCAATACCTTACATCGCATTGGACATTATATATTCCTTTATTTCCTTGTCCCTTTTTGTACCTGTTTACTCTAACCTTACCTGACCCTTATTTTAAACTGTATTTGTTTAACATGTACTGGACTTGGCGATCGCCTTTACGGTATAATGTAAGCCACATTGAGCCTGCTAATGGGTGGGAAAATGTGGGATACAAATGTTACAAATAAATATATAAATAAATTATTGGCAGTGCTTTTTTTGTAGGAAAAAAGGTACAGATACTCATACAGTGCCAGCCTTAAGGGCAGGATCACTATCTATGGCTCCACCCCTACAGTAGCCACACCCATTTTACCAGCCATGGAGCATATAAAAAGGCATAATTTCAAATGGGCCAGAATACTTAAAGAACGTTAGCTTTCCACATGCCTCTAAGGTCCTCTCAAGGAGCATCACTGTCATGTATTAAAGACTAGGGAGAAAAACTTTGCTTTCATCTTCTTCCTCAAGTAGAGATAGTCTTCAGTTTGGCAGAGCCCCTTGGGGAATAAATTATAGAGTGTGGAAGCTACTCCTGAGAAGGCTCGCTGGCAGGTATCACATCATACAATTTCTTTTAACAAGTGTACAGTAGCCACTTACTCTGCACCTAGGCCAGTTTGCTGCACACTCTGTATTGCCGACCAGTTCATCACATCTTATTCAACTGTACATATAATTTGCCTTCAGTTCACCCATCTATTTATCCCATGACTTCGTACTACCCATCATGACCCATCTACATATCTCAACTGCACTTGCTGTCTCGGTTACCTATTAAGATGTTTACCAACAGCATTAGCATCATTTCTATGGATAGCCATGTTATTTCTGATCTGAAGAAGGTATTGCTTTCAAAAGCTAATCAAAATTGTATTGTTAGTCCAATAAAGAAGGTATCATCTTATTTTCTTTTTTTGTTGTGTTTATTTCTATTTATTACATCATATCTATGTTATTTGAATATTTTAATGTGTGTCTATTGAGATGTTTCATTTGTATCGTGCTGACATCATGAGTATCATATCTGTGTTCTATGAATGTGTTTTTCTTGCTGCCTATTATGGTATCATTCGTATTCTGCTGACATTTACCATACATACTTCTTTCATAAGATTGTTTTATAATGCTGTTAAATGTTTATATTTCTGATTCTGCATCATGTTAGTCCTATTACTAGGATTCATTTTGCCATCGCCCTCATTGACTGTATTTATGCTTATATTTGACCATTTTACTAATGTATGCTGTTAACAAAATTGTAAGTTTTATGTCAAGCTATACCTGCTATACACAATTTTGGGTGAATCTCTTCATAAAAGTGTTTAATAAGTCCCAATAAATAAATAAATAAATAAATAAATAAATATAATATCATCTTCTAACTACACTCCTCAATATGTCTGCTGTGAAAATGACACATTGCTTAGTAAGGAATCCTAGGGGTCATTAAACTTGCAATTACATTTAGTAAGCATTTAATTTGATTTAAGGAAAAACTAACTGTCAGAATGATTACACCATAAAATCTACTGAAATTGTATATGAAGCATCATTAGGCAAATTCAAGAAATAAAAAGGATAATCTATTAGCACAAGATATATTAATGAATGTGTTATATAGTGTGTGATGTCTAGTTGCAAAATCAAACCCCAAAAAGATAGATAAAGTCACAAAAAAATCTTTGGATATGAGAATGTGAGGGTG